>NW_007247902.1:53185-59390 GCF_000164805.1 Carlito syrichta | reverse complement strand
AAAAGTCAAATAGAAAAAATTAGGATTAGGTGATAAACAAATTCTAGTAGGTAATTTTGAATATTTGAGAAGAAAAATAACATGACAATAATTTGAATATTTCAAACACTTATTTTAAATTACATACTTAATAAAATATATATTTAACTTTTGTATCTTTTGGTTAGTGTTTTCCAATTCTTTTTTTAAAACATTGGTAATAATTATAAGTCAGTAAATTCAGAAGAATAAAAAATACAAGAATTGAACTAAGGAAAATGAGATTAAAAAGAAAATGTTTCAAAGAGGCAGCATGCTTACATTTTAAAAACTGGCAGCAATGAAAGCAACCAACCTTCTGATGAACATGATTAATATGCAATTTGAAAAAAAGGAACTAGACCCGGAGGCATGGCTCACATTTGTAATCTCAGAGCTTTGGGAGGCCAAGGAAAGAGGATAGCTTGATTTCAGGAGTTTGAGACCAGCCTAGGCAGCCTGGCTTGGCCTGTAGAGATTCTCTCTTCAAAAAATAAAAAGTATATATTTTTTTACTAATCATTTATTTAAGACTTAATTATTGTCAAACAGTGAAAATAAACAAGAAAATTATTCTCACCAAATTCACAACTCAACCAGGTCAAATGAAATATCTGCAATGTCAAATTTTTGCTGAGCAAAATAATAAGAATAAAAGAGAGAATTATTTATATCAGGCTCTTAACTCAGAAACAACCAATGCGACTATGTCCTGTTCATTAGAAGATAAAGAAAATTGCATTCACAAAGTTAGCAAATTGAAAGAGGAACATAAATTATCTCGTGTTTTACCTGTTTATTTGAGGATGATCAAAGAAACAAGCTGCCATGTTCTTGTGACAGTGTAAGAATGACTCTAGTAAATCAAATGTATTAATTTTTTTCATTGGATAAATCCACAAGAAAATTCAGTATTTTAAAGTAATTTACTCCAATATTATTTCAAACAGAGAAAGAAGGTACAGAAATTGGCTTTATATTCTAAGTTTAAAATTCCAAGTTCCAAGCTCAAAGACAAGAGCATCTGGCACAGGATAAGTACTCAATAAATATAAGTAACCATATAGCTAGCATCTAAACGTTATGTGGTTTGTAATACCTCCCTTTTACAGAGATAAAAGCATATTCAAAGAGGCAAGCAATCCATCTAAGTTTCTGAAAAAATAATATTTTTAGGGAAATACACACACACACACACATGTATGTATACACACAATATATACTATACAAAACGCATAATATATACATATATAATATATACATATATAATTTTTAAAATAGTGTTTAAGCCTAATATTTTCTTCTATGCCTTTCTAGTTGTATGCCACTGCTTCAGAAATAAATTTTAAAATGTACAACATGCATTTTAGTAGGAGAGATTTATTCTTTTCGTTTTTAGACAGGTTCTCACTCTGTCACCCAAGCTAGAGTGCAGTAACACAATCACAGCTCACCGCAACCTCAACCTTCTGGGCTCAGGCAATCCTCTCATCTTAGTCCCCACAGTAGCTGGGATGACAAGCACCAACACCAAGTACAGCTAATTTTTTTTTTTGTATAGACAGGTCTTGCTATGTCACCCAGGCTGGTCTCAAACTCCTGGGCTCAAGCGATTCTCTCACTTCAGTTTCCCAAAGTGCAGAGATTTAAGAAATAAGTCGCCGTGCCCAGACAGATCCTTTAAATGTGTATGAGTTTTTGTTTGTTTTTGCTTTTGTTTTTAATGTATGTGGGTATCTACAAAAATAATATAAAGGAAAGAATATTTTATTTAAGGTCAGAAGAACTTGCCTTCAGTTTGTGACCTGACAATTAGTAACTTAGTAAGCATAGTTAAATATCATTACTTTTAAAACTATATACATTTTATATAAGGGAATATAGAATCTGCCTGATGTTTATGAAAACTAAACTATTTGTTTTGGGAGGAGTTTTTAGCTATAATCCATACCTCATTTCCCAAAATCAATGTATTAATAAAAATTATTCTACACAGACGATTTAGGAAATTCTGGGTTAAACAAAATTTGAGAAGTGCTGCTGTTATTTCAGGAACCCAGTGCTTATGAAATTATCATGTACATTACTGACCCTCAATTAAGCTTTTTCTTCAACTCTTTTTACTGAGAATTTTTTTTGCCTGAAGCATGTGATATTATCATCTGGAAGAGAGTCCTTGAAAATACCAGTTTTAAAATGACTGTGTAGGGGAAAAGCATGGACTTTGTATACTGACCTGAGGGTAATGGCCACTCTACCACTTACTAAAATTTCACTTTCTTGACCAAGTTATTCAAACTTTTTGAATCTCTTTTTTTGATATTATAAAATGAAGAAAATAATATTGACTCCACAATACTGGCATGAGATTAAATAAGATTAATGTAGGTATGGCAGTTTTTTAAAATGCCACCCACTCCACCCACCAAGGATCTTAATCCACAGAAATGAAATATATTATCTTACGTGGAAAAAGGGGCTTTGCAGAAGTGATTAAATTAAGGACTTCAGAATACCCTTATAAGAGGAAAGCAAGAGAGTACGAGAAAAAGAAGCAATGTGACAATGGAGGCAAAAGAGAGAGAGAGATTGGAAAATACTTCACTGTAGGCTTTGAACTTGGAGGGACCAGGAACCAAGAAATCCAGGGGGCTGCTGGAAGCCGGACAAGGCAAAGAAATGAACTCTCTACTAGAGCCTCCAGAAGAAACTCAGCCCTGCCAAAACCTTCATTTTAGAACTTTTAATCTCCAGAATTGTAATACATTTGTGTTGTTTTTAAGCCACCAAATTTGCAGTGATTTTTATAGCAACAATAGAAACTAAAACTATAGGTACAGTCCTGGTAGGGCCAGTGTAAAATGAGGACAGCTATGACTAATTTGAAGTGTTCTGGTGGATATAAAATATGATCACATATGTGACAAACCTTTGCAGCTCACAAAGTTATACATAAAAGTTGGCTTTTATTGCACAGCTCAGGAAATTTGTCTCCCTGTAGTGGGGGACCAGGGAGACAGAAGCAAACTTGACTTTAAAATTTCAGCATTCAACAACTTAGAGAAGTAAATCAGTTAGAAATAAAACACTTTGGCAGCATTAAACAACATAGAGGCACTCTTGCTCTCTACCTGTACTGATGATGGACATGTAATAAAGAATGTAGGGACCAGAAGTAAAGGTTAATCTAGATTGGGGAATTGGGAGTCAGACCTGCTTAGGTAGAAGTACCCACTCTCTGAAAGTAGCAAAGTAAATTGGCATTTATGCCTGACTTCTTTTGTTCAGATCTACTTGTTCACAGCCACCTGGAGAATAATTGTATTCTGGAAGTAGGTGACTCAGCAAATATCAGTCAAAGCATGAGACCAGGTTGCCAGCAACTGTCTGCACGTTAAACAAACACCATTTTGTGATATTTACCACCAAATGGAATTTTCAGAATTTGAAATCTTGTTCAACTGCCTGTTCAGCTGTGGTGTTACTGTATCTGATTAAATAACTTTCAGAATATTGGCTTGTACCTGAATATGAGGAGGGATCCCAAATATACAGAACTTATTGATTTAAAATTGTTTTATTCTTGCATACTTAAACTTCAGGAACCTTCAAAGTACTCTCCATTTGATGCAATACACCTACTGAGACACTATGCTTGAAGCAGTTTTTGAATGCATCAATTTTGATGTCTTTTAGTGCTTCTACTGTTTTTTGTTTCACCTCTTCCACATTGACAAAACTTTTTCCTTTGAGGACTTTTTCATCCAAGGAAACCTAAAAAAAAAAAAATTAAAATTGTTTGGTACAAGATCAGGTAAACAGGGAGGATGAAGCATGGGGGTCATGACATTTTTGGTCAAAAACTGCTGAATACTCAGTGCAGTAGGGCCAGGGCACTCATAAATCACTCATCATAAAATGGGCAAATAAGTTGAAATAATCTAAAAAACATTACTGTGGTTCAGAACATGGACAAGCATTTCCTTTCCATGATTACTTATTTTAAAATTAAAATGTTTTTAATGATTAGGAATAAAAATTACTTTCAAGATTTTTTTTTTTTTTCCAGGGGATTTATGGTGGTTGAGCCAGTCGGACTATGCAAGTCCTGGTGTGAGTGAGTGAGTGTATGAACAATTGTGTGTACGTGCTGGTGAACGAGTGGATGTGTGAGTGGCTGACTGAGTGGGGGCTAGGGTGGCCAGGGTGCTCCTGGTGCAGTGGCTGGTGCCACAGCTGCTGGACTTGGACCCTGGCGATTCCCAGGACACAGAAACTGAGCACCATTTTCTATTTCTTTCTTCTTTTTTTTTTTAATCAACAAGCCCTCCCTGGGAAGAAAATGCTGGGAGAGACTGTCTAAGTGGGGGCTTGTGAGCAAGTGGCCAGGCTCCTGGTGCACAGTTGGTGCTGCAGCTTCTCTACTTCGTCCCTGGCTCTTCCTAGGTCACAGAAGCTGAGTGTCATTTTTTTTTAAATATTTTTTATTATGGTTTTGTGGGGTACAGTTAAGGGTTAGGTATACAATTACGTTTCATTCAGGCACCCTGTTGATAAGAGGTGTTTCCCCGTCCCCAGACAGATATTTGCTACTGTTAATCCCATCTCCCCCCCAATAGTTTCCCAGTACCGTCAGTCATTTTCTTAAAGTATTACATTGGATGTTCAAGGTCAATTATATGAGTGAGAACATGTGATACTCGGATCTTTGTTTCTATGAGAGGTCACTCAGTATTATAGACTCTAGTTCCATCCAGGTTCCTGCGAAGAGATTGAAACAGGACCCCTTCTATCCCCATGCACAAAGGTTAACTCCAAATGGATCAGAGACCTAAATGTAAAACCTCAAACCATAAGAACCTTAGAAAAGGAAGGAAATACCCTCATGGAAATCGGAACTGGCATCCAATTCCTGAACAAAACCCAAAACCCACAGGTCATTAGAGAAGATAGACAAGTGGGACCTTATTAAACTGACAAGCTTCTGCAAAGTCATTTTTTTTTAAACAGATGAAAGTGGTGGAGAAAAATATCACCTCAGGCTCTCCCTCACTGGTGTGGCAGGAGAGAAACTGCCGGCTCCTGGCTTTACCTCACCACTTCAGTGTCTGGCAGGGCACTGGCAGCAGGGGGTGTGGAGGGAGTCTAGAAGCAAAGTCCCATGGAAGAGGACAAAAGAGGCACCCCACCACCATCTTGCAGGTGGGACAGGAAAGTGCTCCAACTTGCTCACCACAGAGCAATAGTCCCAATCCCTGACTGGTGGATCAGTTACTAAGGGATTGATCATGACCCAGAGGGAATATCCTGAAAGCACAAACTTCAGAGGGACTTGATGAGTGCTGGGTTCCACGTGCCCCATCCCCTATCCAGCCGTTGGACAAAAGGTGTGGCCAGAAAAGGGTGAGGAAGAATTCCAAAGGGATCAGTGAACAAATCCAGAGCCCAGATCAGGGAAGAATAGAGGACTGAGTAAACATCAGAAGGGAAAGCCTTTCCCACTGACACTGAATAACAGAAATAAGGAGAAAATCAAGAGATACGTCACAAATGAGGAAAAATCAAAGGAAGACCACAGGCAATTTCAAGTGTACTAAAGACAAAACTCCTGAAAACTCAGACCTTGGTGCCCAAACGATGGAAATCACCAATGACTGGCCTCAGAATATAACAGGGATTAGGGAATGGCTGGAAAGAGTGGATAAGACTCAAGAAAGACAAGATGCAACACTGAAAGAACTTGTAACATAGATTTTGGCAATAAAAAATTTCATCCAGGAAATAAATAACAAGATGACAAGCATGGAAAGCAAAATTAATCTAGCTGAAGAAAGAATCTCAGAACTTGAAAACTAGAACATGGAATTAACCCAATCTGTAAAAAACATAGAAAGAAGACTCAGAAAGAAAGAAGAAAGCCTCCAAGAGATCTGTGATTATATCTAGAGACTGAACCTACACCTGATTTGTATCCCAGAAGAAGAAAGAGAAATGGAAAACAACAAGAAAACTTTCCTCACCTCACTAGAGATGTGACCAGTCAAGCACAAGAGATACAGAGAACCCCCACAAGACATCAAATGAGAAGACCAACTCCTAGACACATAGTAATTTGCCTACACAAAGTAGCACAAAAGAAAAAATCCTAAGGCAGCAAGAGAGAAAGGTCAGACTACCTATCAGGAAA
>NW_007247902.1:52274-52890 GCF_000164805.1 Carlito syrichta | reverse complement strand
CAGACCAGCTCTACAGGAGACACTTTAAAAGGTATTAAGCACAGAAGAAAGAAAAAAAAAAGAATGACCACACACTTCCCAAAAGAACAGCAGAGCACAGAATAAACAGAGAATACACAACAAGAAACTTGAAACCACACACATACAACAATCCCAAAGCCAAAAGAAAACAAGCGAACAAAGAAAAAACTTTATAAGAACTTCATGACAGGGAGAAACAATCACATTTCAATAATCAACCTGAATGTGAATGGATGAAACGCACCACAGAAAAGACATAGAATGGCAGACTGGATAAGTAACCATGACCCAATTATTTGCAGCATCCAGGAGACTTATTTCACTACAAAGGACACACACAGACTCAAAGTTAAATTATGGAAAATGAGTTTCTAGACAAATGAATCACAAAAGAAGGCAGGAGTTGCGATCTTAATATCAGACAAAACAACCTTTAAGCTATCAAAAATTTAAAAAGATGCAAAAGGGCACTACATAATGATAAAAGGTTCAATCCATCAATAAGAAATAGCCAGCCGGGCTCGGTGGCTCAGCCTGTAATCCCGTGCCTTTGGGAGGCTGAGGTGAGTGAATTGCCTGAGCCCGCGGGTTTGAG
>NW_007247902.1:39274-52039 GCF_000164805.1 Carlito syrichta | reverse complement strand
CATGGAATGTACTCCAAGATCAATCACATCCTTGGCCATAAATCAAGCATAAACAAATTCCATAAGTTTGAAATCTTGCTATTCACATTCTCAGGCCACAGTGGAATAAAAATAAATATAAACTCCAACAAAATTTTCTCAAAGACCACAAAGATATGGACTCTAAACAACATGATGCTGAACAACTGCTGGGTCAACACTGAAATCAAAGCAGAAATTGAAAGATTCCTGGAAACAAATGAAATGAAGAAACATGTAACCAAAACTTCTGGGATGCCATGACAGCAGTTCTAAGAGGGGAATTTGTATCTCCACGAGCACACATCAAGAAAACAGAATGATCAGAAGTTGAGAGCCTAACAAATCACCTAAGAGAACTGGAAAGAGAAGACCACCAAAACCCCAACTTTAGCAAAAAAATTCAAATCACCAAAATACGAGCCCAAATATGGAACATAGAAGGCAAAAATATCATAGAAATCATCAACAAAGCAAAAAGCTGGTTCTTTGAAGGAATTAACAAGATCAATGGACCCCTAGTCAGAATGATCAAGAAAAAGAGAGAAAAAGACCAAATAAACACAATCAGAAATACAAAAGATTAAATCACAACTGACCCCAAAGAAATAAAAAATTATTAGAGATTACTGTGTACACCTATATGGAAATAAACTTGATAACCTAAATGAAATGGAGGACTTTCTGACATCACACAACCTCCCCAGGTTAAAACAAGAAGACACTGAAACACTAAATAGGCCAATAACGACCCAGGAAATTGACTCTGTCATACGAAAGCTACCTACCAAAAAAAAAGCCCTGGACCAGATGGCTTTCCAGCAGAATTCTACAATACGTACAAGGAGGAGCTGATACCAATCCTATTGAAAGTATTCCAGGCAATTGAGAAAGAAGGAAATCTCCCCAAATCATTTTACGAAGCTGGCATCACACTGATACCCAAACCAGTTAAAGATCCAACCAAAAAAAAAGAGAATTACAGGCCAATATCCCTTATGAACACAGATGCAAAAATCCTCAACAAGATTCTAGCAAATTGGATTCAAAAACACATCTCAAAAATCATCCACCATGACTAAGTAGGTTTCATCTCCAGGATGCAAGACTGGTTCAAAATTTGCAAGACCATAAATGTAACTAAATATATCAATATATGTAAAAATAATAACCTCATGATTATATAACTAGATGCAGAAAAAGCTGTTGATAAAATCCAGCAACACTTCTTGATAAAAAGCCCTAAACACCTAGGTATAGAAGGAACATACCTCAAAATAGTAAGTGCCATTTAAGATAAACCCACAGTTAACATATTGCTAAATGGACAGAAACCAGAAACATTTACTCCCAAAACTGGAACAAGACAAGGCTGCCCACTCTCACCCCTCTTGTTCAACATTGTGTTGGGAGTTCTAGCTTGGGAAATTAGACAAGAGAAGGAAATCAGGGTATCCAAATAGAAAAAGAAGAAATCAAGTTATCCCTCTTTGCTGATGATATGATTCTATACCTTGAAAATCCAAGAGAATCTGTCAAAAACCTGCTTGCACTGATAAAGGACTTTGGCAAAGTCTCAGGTTACAAAATAAATGTGCAGAAGATAGTTGCATTCCTATACACCAACAACAGCCAGGCAGAGACCCAAATTAAAAGCACAATCCCATTCACAATAGCCACAAAAAAATGAAATACCTTGGCATCTTCCTAACCAGAGAAGTGAAAGACCCTTACAATGAGAATGATAAAACACTGCTCAAAGAAAATCAAGACACAAACAAATGGAAAAATATTACATGCTCATGGACAGGAAGAATCAGCATTGTTAAGATGTCCATCCTACCAAAGGCAATCTACAGATTCAACGCAATACCCATTAAGTTACCAACATCATTCTTCTCAGAACTTGACAAGACAGGAATTCATTTGGAAACATAAATGACCACAAATAGCCAAAACAATCCTTAGCAAAAGAAACAAAGCAGGAGGTTTCACACTTCCAGACTTCAAACTTTACTATAAGGCTACAGTAATCAAAACAGTGTGGTATTGGTACAAGAACAGGCATATAGACCAATGGAACAGGATAGGGATTCCAGAAGCAAAGCCTCAATTTCTCAACCAACTCATCTTTGACAACGCCTCCAACAACAACCACTGGGGAGAGGAAAACCTATTCAGTAAATGGTACTGGGAAAACTGGCTGATCCCATGCAGAAGATCGAAACAGGACCCCTACCTATCACCATACACAAAAATTAACTCTAAATGGATCAAAGACCTAAACGTTAATCCTCACACTATAAGAATCTTAGAAAACGCAGGAGGCACACTTATGGAAATTGGAGCTGGCAAATTCCTACTTAGAACCCTAAATGCCCATACCTTAAGAAATAAGACAGGTCGGACCTCATAAAACTAACAAGCTTCTGCAAACCAAAGTAAACCATCAAGAGTGCAGGGAGACTGCCCACAGAATGGAAAAAAATATTTGCAAACTGTATATCTGACAAAGGCCTAACATCTAGGATCTACAAAGAACTCAAACATGCCAAAAGGAAAAAAACAAACAGCCCCATTAAAAAGTGGACAAAAGACATGAATAGACATTTCTCAAAAGAAATGTCACAACAGACACATGAAAAAGTGCTCAGCCTCACTCATCATCAGAGAAATGCAAATCAAAACCACATCAAGATACACCTAACCCCAGTAAGAATGACCATCATTAATAAAAACAAACAACAGATACTGGCGAGGATGTGGAGAAAAAGGAATGCTTCTATACTGCTGGTGGGAATGCAAACTAGTGCAACCTCTTTGGAAGACAGTGTGGCGATTTCTGAAGGAACTAGAAACTGACCTTCCATATGACCCAGCAATTCCCCTATTGGGAATATATCTGGAGGAACTCAAATCATTCTACAAAGAAGAAACCTGTACACATATGTTTATTGCAGCTCTACTTACAATAGAAAAACATGGAACCAACCATGTTGCCTATCGATGTGGGACTGGATAAAAATTGTGTATTGGTGTATTGATACATATGCACAATGGAATATTATGTAGCCCTAAAGAAGGACAAACATATGGACTTTGCAGCAACTTGGATGGATTTAGAGTCGATCATACTCAGTGATCTATCACAGAAACAAAGAACAGAGTACCATACGTTTTCACTCATAAGTGGACCTTGAACAATTATTATAATACTATAGGAAATTGATCGGCAGTAGTGGGAAACTGTCAGGGAAGGGTGGTGGGATTGGCTGTTGAAGGAAACTGCTAGGGGAGGGAGGGGCATACCTCTTCAACAAGGGTACTTGCATAATCAACATTTGTATACCTAATCCTGAATTGTACCCCACATCTTTATAATAAAAATAAAAAGAGATGTTCTTAACCTCAGGAGTTAGTCAATAAAAGATATATAAATAGTACAGTGCCCTTATACCAGAAGACTTAAGCATTAATTATAATAATTCTTTTAAGTTCTCCTGATTTTCAAATACAATAGGAGTTGAAGACTCTGTGAGAAGGGTAAAGAAGAAGGAAGGAAGAGGGTGAAGGAGGGGAAGGAGAGAGAATGACAGAGGGAAAAAGAGGCGAAGAAAAAGAAGAGGAAAGAGTGAGATCGAGGGGGAAGAGAAGCCATGTAGGCAGCAACACTCAATTACCGTTAGGATATGATAGACATCTATATGGAAGCAAAGATTCTTCACCCAATCCACTTTCATTTTCAGGAGTTAAAAATGTTTCTAGAAAGCTAAATAAGGTGACAAGCTAAAGTAGTTCCTTGTTTTGCACTATCACCTCACTCTTGTCTTATGGGTTAAGACTAAGGGAAGGCTAGGGCTAGAGTGGCATCTGGGATCAGGCAGATAAGTAAACTCAGAATAGACAGGAAGACAAGATGGCTGCAAATCTGATATAAATTGTTTCAGGGCTCTCTGCTAAATGTTCTGTGTGATTTAATGATGTATCCACAAAAAACTGGTGAAGCAAATCAGAAAACTGAGGCTCAGAGGGGTTGAGAAGTTTTTTTAACATCATAGAGCTACCAATAATCTCACTGTTGCCCCTTCCCAAATGAGGCAAGACCTGCTTCATTTCAGAGTTAACCACCAGATCAGAAAACTATATGTACGTATGTTGCCTCCAGTCCACCTAAACATCCAGTTCTAGTCATCACACCTGCGCTTTTTTGGAACAACTACCATTAGAAAATGACTAATGTTTATATGAAAGCAAAGATTCTCATCCAACTCATTTTCATTTTCAAGTTGGGGAAAGCTGCAAGGGCGGGGAGGGGGGCATGCCTCATCAACAAGGGCACCTGCATGATCAATGTTTGTATACCTAGCCCTGAGTTGTACCCCACATCTTTATAATAATAAATAATTTTTTTTAAAAAGAGATGAAAACATGTTTAGAGAACTAAACAAGGTGCCAAGCTAAGGTAGTTAGCTGTGCTCTTATTTTGTTTCTGGTTTTGAGTTTTTCACTCCAGAAATTTCAGTGTCAGTGTATTTAGATATCTTGTACCATCAGTAAAAAGAACCAACTTTATAAGCCCTAAGCATTTGGAGAATAAATTATCCAAAAAGTACAACATTTTCTAAAATGTCTTTCTGAGATTTTTCATAGGATTTTATCCCTCCTAGATTATTTTGTGCCTTAAAGTCATAGGTTTCCTGTATTTTCTATTAAGAATTCCACAAGAATTAATTCATTTTGATGATTTCTCAAAGTTTGCCATTTCTTACATAGACACATATCTTAAAATTATAGAAATGGAAATCATTTTCCCTGGGAACTATTGGTGACTTTATTATCATTCAGTCAGTCATAAAAATAATCTCCAACCCCATTTGCCCAAAGACATGAGAAACTAACTCATGTCTAACAAGAAACAGAGAGTATGCTCACAAATTTTAATCAATCAGCTTGCTTTTAATGGAAAACTATCAGTGAGAAAATAGTGGATGTTTGCCTCAGATAATTATGTCATTTCTCTTAGTGTAGTAATGGAGAAAAGTATGGGGGGAAAACATGTACATAGAATGTTACAGCTAAAAGAGATTTTGGTGATCACTTAGTTTAACCCATTATTCTATAGATGAGTAAAGAAAAGCATAAAGTTTAAGTGACTTTCTGTAGTTCATACATCTAATCAATACCTGGAACAGAACTAAATTTTGAATTGCATAAGGAAATCTAATTAAGAAATTGAAGAGAAAATGACTATAACCATAATGAATGAAAAAAGTTTTTTATTGAAACCTGCAAGAAATAACAGATTTCTTTTAACACTAATATTTACCTAAGTTAAACATTTTCCATACTCGTGAGTTCTTAAGTCTCAATTTTTGTACTATTACAAAAATGACTATAGTATTTTATGCCTTTACTTTGGGTTAGGTATGCTGTGTACCTAATTTAATTGAACCTTCACAACTTTCCTAATAAATAAATATCATTGTTCCTATTTTACAGATGAGGAGTAAGGCAAAGAAAGCTTGGGAAATTTGCCCAGCTTGATTTTGACGGAAAACCAGTTTACCTGTAGTCAACACTATAGCTTCTGAACAGTGTTTACTCCACTAAACATTGATACACTGTCAGAATTTCATTTGGCATTGTGCTTTTATATTTAGTAGTCTCCTCTACCTCCCATAAGACTATTCAATTTAAAAATAAAGAATTCATATTTCCTTTCTAATTATTCACTAAAGTTATACAGCCTTGCAAGCAACTCTCCGCTTTTGTTGTTAACCTTGGAGGAATTAGGGCTCATTTCTGTGGTTTTGGGAACAGAGCATCTACTTTCTCCATAATCAGTGGAGTTGCACAATCCTTGATGACATGAAAACCACTTCACTGAAGATGATGAGGATCAACAAAGACATACAATACACACAATTGGCGGGTACATGTACAAAGATGGCACAGCAAGTTGGGACTTACCCATACTAGAAAAACAGCTTTGCCTAGGCCATCATTTGAGCACTTGTCAGCTGATGTGACATTACTCTGTTCTCAATCAGGCTACTTTTACAGTTCTCCCTCAAAATCTATTATTTTCCTGTCTCTGGTCATCCACTATTGCTGGATCAGGTACTTGCATTAATTTGGTCATCTGTTTTTCCTAATGACCTGCAGTTTCTCAAATGTTTTGGGGTGCTTTATCTTTCTGCCTTTCCTAGTTTTTTACTGACATAATTTCTTAGGCCTTCCCCAAACCCGAACCCCCAATATACCTTCTGCTAACTTACTCCCGGATGTTGTATTTCTCTTTATCTCTTCTTGAATTAAAGATGTATTTTTTGTGATTACATAATTACAGGCATTCTTCTGATCAGTTAACATATGTATGGAGAACATTACTATTTTCTAAAAATATTATTTTTGAAGCAATTTATCACAATCTGGTGAAATATACATAGGTAAATATATATCTTGCTGCCTACATGTGTGCAGGAATACTTAGTTTCAACTCAGTTTCTGTTATAACCTACAATCATATAAAGTAGTATTCATTTTCATGTTGTTATAAAATAATAGTCAATGAAGCCAAAATTTCTAAAGTACCCATGATTGAACAGTTAACCCTTGAACAACACGGGTTTGAACACTTATACACGAATTTTCCTCCACCTTTGCCACCCCTGAGACAGCGAACCAACTCCTCCTCTTCCTCCTCCTCCTCTTCCTCCTCCTCCTCAACCTACTCAAAGTGAAGACAAGGAAGATGAAGACCTTTAGATAATCAACTTCCACTTATTAAATATTAAATATATTATCTCTTATGATTTTCTTGGTAACATTTTCTTTTCTCTACCTTACCTTATTGAAAGAATACAGTATATAATACATGTGATATACAAAGCATGTCTTAATTGACATACTAAGTATGTCTTAATTGACAGTTTATGTTATCAGTGAGACTTCCAGGCAACAGTACTCAGTGCTTAAGTATCGGAGTGTCAAAAGTTACATGCGGGCATTCAACTGCAGAGCGGTAGGAGGGGTCATTGTCCCTAACTCATGGGCTGTTCAAGACTCAACTGTGCAATCTCATTTTTACCCTATACAGGAGACATGGAAAAAAAAGTAGAAATTTTTATTTAACCCACTATTATCCACAAATATTCATAAAAAATGTATATAAGCAAATTTCAACCTTCAATTTACCTTTCACCTTCCGAAAAATGACTTTATTTTGTTAGGGGTGCTAGATCAGTAGGGATATCTTGAACATATTTCATGTTTTGCCTCTCCTATTTCCATATGAATAGTGAGCATTTTAGTTGTCTTTTCAACAGCCATTTCACAGGCTGCCATTGACTATTGGTCATTTAGTTTGGGTAGGACCACATCTGTAGCTCCAGGGCAGAGCTCTAATTGGTCTAAAATTATCCTACTGTTATTGGATAAGGGTAAGACATATAATAGACATTTATGCTAACAGTAAATGATAATCTTGCTGACCATAGTAACTGACGTGAAGTGTGTACATTGTCTTTTTCCCCTCTTTTTCTAATTAGAGTAAAGCTTGGGACTTTTGTGCAAAGCCTTATATTCTTCTGACATCACAGGGTATTCAGATGAAAAGCGTGAACCCACTGAAGACACTTTATTAACATGAAAAATACCAGGATGAGGATTATGCCAATATACAGATAAAATTATGGCTGAGGGAATTGCAGAGAAATGGAACCAGAGATTTGTTCAAATTGAAACCCAAGATTGCCCTATCTTCAGATATGTACAATTACAATATGCAATGAATTAGTATTCATGTTTTAGGTGTTTAAATTATTAGTTTTCTATTACTACAAATATAATCATTCTAATTGATACAACCTATTAAGTGCTATGCACTAAGCAAAGTCCTGGGAATATAGTAGTGGAGAAAAGAAGAATAACCAATTTAGCCCCTGTACTCAAAAACATCAGGAGTTACTAGGAAAATAATAAAACAATTCACTGCAATGGAAGCTGTCATTTAGTTAAAAACTCTTGGCGATATGCACCTAAGACCCTTGCTGACATTGAGCTGGTCTTTCAAAGCTCATGAGTAAAGTTTTCCAGTTTCAAAATGGAGAAATGAGTAGACTGAGGTAGAAGAAATACTGTAGTATCATCATAATTTTTACTTAATAAGCAAGGACAAGAAAGGGAAAGAGATTCATTTTTTTTCGGTTAGGCAGCTGTTCATTCACTCATTTATTTACTCATTCAACGTGGAACAGAAAACAGACCCATAAAATGTTCAAATAAATGTAAAATTGCTACAAATAATAGTTATGCAGATTGTGCAGATAAATGGAAGTTTAGCATAGTAATTGAGATGATGGAAGAATTCTCCAATAAAGTCTCCATTGAACTGAGATCTAAAGAATGTCTAAGAATAAAGTAAAAACCTATGTATGTTTTAACCCAAATTGAAAACTACCAGTAAAAAAAAAGTATTCAACCAAATTATTATTGCTTTGAATATTTTAGATGAATGAAATAGATTGTATTTTTTCACCTAATCTAAAAAAGAGAATTCTGATTGAAATTTAAAATAAACACATATTTTGCATAAGTCATTCCTTATTCAAAGTGTTGACTCAACATGTCGCACTGCAAATACGCTGCTGAAAGCTTTGCAAAGACTTCACTGCTGTCTTAAAAGCTTTATCTAGAAACCAATGAAAAACAACAAAGAATGAAAGCAGAAACAAAATTCATGTTCTTCACTTGTTTAAGTAAAGGTTAATGACGTTTTAAAAAATGTTTCATCAAGAAGAAGACACATACTTTTCAACAAAATCTATTAAAAATCCATGTATTAAGATATTCTGTGAATACAAATAAAAGATTGCAAAATTAAAATAACTATAAGGCAAACATCAAATATGACTTAAATTTCTTAGTAAAGTTATGTCTGAAGATTTTTATTAAGTTTTGTCTTTTTTGTTGGCTGCTATAGCCACTGGGATAGTGCGTGGCACCTAGCAGGCACTTAATAACTATCTATTGCATAAAGCTGAAAAAGTAATTTGAAATCTCTTCCAACATCGCTCATATCTATGATGTCTGAAAAAATTAGTATTTGAGGAAATATTTCTGATAACTTTGCAAGGTCTCTCCTTCTGCCCTATCTTATTTTTTTCTTCAAATGTTGTACCTGTGGGACTTAAAATGATACACTTGAAACCCATCAGTAATCAAAGTATAGGTTTCCATAGAAACCAAAATCAAAGCACCTTAATTTTTTTCTCAGGCAGAGATAAAACAGCAGATTCAAATTTACTTGAGAGGATAAATGCTGTTCAAATGATTACATGTCCATTTTATGTGTTAAATAAATGATGGTGCTTCTAAACCTCTCTGACTTTTAGCTGCCTATTAATTTTAGGGCTTGGATTTTCTATTTTGTTTTGTTTTCTTAAACATTCCAATTACTATACTGGTGAGAACGTGTTTTAATAACACTATTATTACTGTATTTGTTGTAATTACATTGCATGATTAGGCAATAATTGTATTTGGTTACCTTTGTATGCCTAATTGATATGCATCAATTTTTATATCGAACAATAACCAAAGTAAATAAATGAATAAATAAACATCTTTAAAACCCATTTTTATTATATTTATATTTGTGTCACCCAGTAATATATGTGGATACAAAAGAAGACCCAGAACATTTTCATGAAAGACAGCAGTCATTTTCCTATCAAAAATTTTTAAAATTCTCCCCAGGGCTTCCTGGATTTGCCTTGACTCCTGGTTGTTCCTTAATTTGTTTATTGTTTTTAAAACTAGGATCCTCTTTTTGCACCTTTAGAAAACATTTGTGCATAGAAATAAATACTTCAAATTTTCCAGGAACACCTGCTTAAGGAAAGACTTCCTCCCCAAGAGTAAAGATAGCAGTCATTGTCCAAGGACAAGTATTGGAACAAGGAGCTGAAGGGAGCCTGTGGATAAACTCAGAAATGGGACCACTCTCCAAATATTCCAGAATTATTTGGCTCTTTTGAGGGGTGATAAAGTATTGAGGACATAAATATGTAATTAATTATGGTGACAATACCTGTGAATAAAAAGAAATCTTTTTTTTTTTTCATTTTATTTTTTTAGCAGGAGTTATTTTTGGAAAATCGTGTGCAAGAGAGCTGGGAGACAGCCCACAGACTGGGAAAAAATATTTGTCAACTGTATATCTGACAAAGGCCTAACATCTAGGATCTACAAGGAATCCAAACACACTGAAAAGAAAAAAAACAAACAGCCCCATTACAAAGTGGGCAAAAGATATAAATAGACACTTCTCAAAAGAAGACATCTGAGCAGCCAACAGATATGTGGAAAAATGCTCAGCCTCACTAGTCATCAAAGAAATGCAAAGTGAAACCACACTGGAATGCCACCTAACTCCAGTCAGGATGGCCATCATCAATAACTCAAAAAGCAACCGGAGCTGGAGAGGATGAGGGAAAAGGGAGCACTTCTACCCTGTTGATGGGGGTGTAAACTAGAACAACCTCTGTGACAAACAGTGAGGTGATTCCTAAAAGATCCAAAAATCAACCTTCCATACAACCCCACAATCCCCCTACTGGGAATATCCCCGAAGGAACTCAAATCACTCTATGAGAAAGATACCTGCACACACATGTTTATTGCAGCATTATTCACAATAACAAAAACATGGAACCAGTTGTGCTGCCCATCGAAAGAGGACCGGATAAGAAAAAAATGTGGTACATATACATGATGGAATATTATGCAACCATAAAGAAAGACAAAATTATGAACTTTGCAGCATCTTGACTGGATTTAGAGACTATAATACAGAGTGATCTATCACAGAAACAAAGAACTAAGTGCCACACGTTCTTACCTCACAAACGGACCTTGAACAATTATCATAATACTATAAGAAAGGAATTGGCAGTAGTGGGAAACTGCTGAGGCGGGCAGAGATTGGCAGTAGTGGGAAACTGCCAGGGGAAAGGGCATACCTTGTCAACAAGGGTACCTGCATAATGAACATTTGTATACCTAACCCTGAATTGTACCCCACATCTTTAAAATACAAAATTAAAAAAAAAAAGAATTCTGCAACTCCATCTGTACCAAATGTACTTAATGCAATGCTTGTCCTGAACCTTATTATTTTTTTAAAAATTTTTTAAAAAGAAAAATAGTGTGGAAGGTTGAATTTGGAGATTTATCAGAAATAACTTGGAGAGCCAGAGATGTACTTGATAAAGACAAACAAGTTTTAACACCACTGCCACATACCTAACCACTGAAATGGATGTATCATATCGAACATAAAAATTATTTTGAAAACTTGTCTAAATAAACCTCTAGTAGTTTCCTAGAACTACTCAAAGAAAAATGAGATCTTTCATAACTGGACACTTTACAGATAATACACACTTAGTCACTCACCAAAATTATACCTGGTCTCACTCTTCTCTGAATATGCTCATCATATTTTAACATTGTGCCTTTGTTTGACATGTTTTATCTACCTGAAAGATTCTTTCTTGTAATTATTTAAAGACACAGAGTATATGAACCTCATCTGAAAAGCCCACTTCCACTGTCAGAAGTATTCTCTCTTCCTTAGTACTTCATTGCCTTTTCTTTTTTTCTTTTCTTGAAAAAATTGTTTTGTATAAAAGTATTTCTCACAAGCCATCTTAAGTGAGCTTTTTCCCTAAGCATGTCTTGACCACTAATTTTGGATTCTGTGAAATTCAATAGAATTATATCCTGAACACTGAGACTGACAGTAAGATATAAAAGTGTAAAGAGATGTTATGCTCCAAGCAGATTGAATTATCTCAAGGGTAGAGAATAATGGGAAGAGGAGGAGGGATAAAGCATCTTAATAGATACTGAACGATAATGAACCGAAGAAAGATTTAAATGGAGTAAAAGGTATTACATGGTATTTTTATTTTATTATATACTATTTTTTAAGAGATGGGGTCTTGCCATGTTACCCAGTTGAAATGTAGTGGCTATTCATAGGTGGAATCATAGCTCACTATAACCTCGAACTCCTGGGCTCAAGCAATCCTCCTGTTTCAGCCTCCTGAGTAGGGGCTACAAGTGCATGCTACCACATCCAGCATATGTAGCATTTTTTTAGCACAAATTATCCAGATACCAATGTAAATGCCTACTAGAATAAAAAATGGAAATGAGATATAATGAAAAGTGAAAGAATACTTGGTTAATCTGCAGTGGAATAAAAATATATCTTGAATATTATTCAGCCTTAAAAACAGAAAGAAATCCTGCCATTTGCTACAACATGGATGAACGTGGAGAACATTATGCTAAGTGAAATAAGCCAGACACAGAAAAACAAATACTATATGATCTTATTTATACCTGGAATCTAAAATAGTCAAACTCATAGAAACAGAGAGTAAAATAGCAGTTGCTAGGGGTTGAAGGGAGGGCAAAATGGGGAGGCGTGGATCAAAGAGTACAAGTTTCAATTATACAGGATCAACCAGTTCTGCAACTCTAATGCACACATGGTGACTACAGTGAACAGTGCTGTATTGTATACTAGAATGTGCTAAGAGAGTAGATCTTAAGTGTCATCTCCATAAGAAAAAAGGGAGGGAGGAAAGGATGGAAGAAAGGAAGGAAGGAGGGAGGGAAGAAGGTTGAGAAGAAAAAGAGAAAGAGAAGGAAGGAAGGGAGGGAGGGAGGGCA
>NW_007247902.1:13019-39176 GCF_000164805.1 Carlito syrichta | reverse complement strand
AACCTAGTGAGGAAAGAAAAGAAAGGAAGGAAGGAAGGAAGGAAGGAAGGAAGGAAGGAAGGAAGGAAGGAAGGAAGGAAGGAAAGAGCGAAAGAAGAAAGAGAGAACTTAAAGCAAACAAGACTTCACTCTTGGTTCCCTGTAGGCAATAGTTCTTAATCATGCTAACTCTAAGGATGCTCTGATAATCCAATAAGAACTAAAACAAGTACCCATATACTCTTAAATAAAAATTTGTAAGATGTCATTGATTTTGACTGAAGCCCTACACTAGGCCACAATAAACTAAACCAAAATGGAATCTACTTATGATAAATTTCTAAGCCACCAAGTTGAAACCAAGTTACTTATCTGACCTGAGAAATCAGGAAAGAGTTGAATCCCCAAACAGGCAAGTTTTAACTGGTGTAGTCAAATCCCCACACAGGCCAATTTTAGCTGGCATAATAATAAGGCAGTCTAATCTGCTTTAACCTTCACAAGGAAAGTGACTTTGAAACAACCAATCCACTTTTTGTGAACTTCTGATTCTGGAGGCTTCCTGGCTGATTAATCTTTTTTTGCCCCAATAAACTATTAAATTTACCTTGTCTAAAGTTTTTTTTTCTTTTATCTGTACTATTTCTCTTACACACACACACACACATACACACATACACTAAATATTTCTCTTACACACACACAACTTGTTCTATAATTTCAGACAATTCATAGCCACTAAATCTCTACCAAAACCCAGTTCTAGGCAATGCCTCTAAATATCTTGAGTTCCTGCACTAGGCCACAACAGAATAATCTAACTGTATGCAGAATATCTAAGTCACCAAGTTGAAACTAAATTGTTTATCTGAACTTCTGAGACATCAGGAACGAGAAAGAAAATAGTCGAATGCCCAAACAGGTAAGTTTTAGCTTGCATGATAATATGCAATCCACTCTGCTTTAACCTTTTTAAGGAAAGTGAGGTTTCCTTTACAATCCACTTAGGTAAATAAAGACACAGAATCTACCACTTCTTTATTCACTTATTGTTAGAAAAATATATTTTTTACAATGGCGTCATAATATTTGAAAATTGTTGACACTTGGGAGGCCAAGGTGGAAGAAACGCTCAAGGCCAGAAGTTCAAGACCAACCTGGGCAACATAACAAGATCCTGTCTCTACAAAAAAAATAATAATAATTAGTGTGGTAGCAAGTGCCTGTAGTCCCAGCTGTTCAGGAGGCTGAGGCAGGGGAATCACCAGTACCTCAATGTTCAAGGGTGCAGTGAGCTATGATTATGCCACTGTCCTCCAGTCTAGGCGACAGAGCAAGATCCTACTGCTAAAAATAAATAAAATGAAATTTTAAAAAAATAATGAGTGTGAAGGCGTTACTTGTGTATAATAAAATATTTTAAATAGTAGTTTTAAACGACCATCACAGAAAACAGACACAGATTCGAAAGTATGATGGATCATTTACAATAAACAGTTGGATATCTGGTTTTGAGACATTTGAATCCCTCATATTTTTTGAAAGTCTAACAGAATCAGGGATTGGCAATAAAAAGACATTTTATTGAAAAGCATTTCTTCTTAGAAAAAGACATTTTATTGGACAGCATTTCATTAAAAAAAAAGCTGCAGATATGGGAATATTTCCTTCGTTAAATTCATATAAGAGCGTCAATAAGACCTTCCTTTTAGGACTTGGTATGGCTCCTTTGCAGTGTGGGGGTAACATAGTAGGAGAACTCATTCTAATTCATCCAGAAAATCTAAAGGGGTGGTTAACTGTTTTAATGCTAGAGGTTGCTGCAGTGTGCATCTTGGATTCCTAGATCTTATTGGGACAATGAATAATTATTTCCTATGGAGCAAATATAGGCCAGTTACAAAAAAGAACTTGTCACAAGTCTTATTCAGGGACAGCACCTGAAGGAGTGAACGAATTCCAGTTAAAAAAGAAAATCTAGATGTATCACTAGTTGGTCAGGAGGTAAGGAAGGAGTAAATGATCAGCAGAAATAGAGGTGCATTTTGCTTTGTCAAAGGAATTGCAAGGTGAGAAATCTCCAACATTAAAAGAACCCCAGTTTGGGCTCAATGGCTCAGCCTATAATCCCAACACATTGGGAGGCCTATACAAGTGAATTGCCTGAGCCCTTGGCTTCGAGACCAGCCCAGGCAACTTGGCAAGACCTCATCTCTGCAATAAATCAAAAATTAGCTGGGCGTGATAGCGTGAACCTCTATGTGGTTCTGGCTACTTGGAAGGCTGAGGCGGAGGGATGGCTGGAGTCCAGAAGGTCAACGCTGGGTGGGCCATGAGTGTGCCACTGCACTCCCACTCCAGTCTGAGTGACAGAGTGAGACACCAACTCAAAAAAAAGAAAAGAAAAAGAAAACAAGAATCCCCAGAAGTCCCATGAAATCACTCCATGAATGAAAGAGTTCATTTTAAACAACTGCTAACTTCAGCAAGGGCTGCTGTTAAATCCCATCACAGCATAAATCAAGCAAGAATTCCTCCTTCCCCACCACCTCCTTTAAGTCCACATGCTCCAATTCTGGAAAAATCTGTAGCCTCAATATTAAAATTCCATAGGTAAGTATAACGAGCAATAGGCCAACTTCAGTTATAAACTTAGCTGCGAAAATACTGAATGTATTACAAAAATAACATATTATGATTAATAACAGTATATTCTGGAAATGCAAAAATGGTTCAACATCAGAAGATCTAGGAATGTGATATTCTGTAACAGTGTTCAAAGAAGAAAAATTAAAGCAACAGTGTTCAAAGGAAGAAAAATTAAAACAGTCATCTAAGAAGTCTAAATGCATTTAATTAAAGCTAATACCTCCTTATACATGAAGGCTGTTAGAAAACTAGAAATATAAGGAAGTTCCTTTAACTTGATAAATTCTGTCAAATCCTTACACAAACAATTCTATTTACTGGGAAAATAATACAAGGTTGGAAACAAGAAAGGGATTCCTTTCCTATAATTTCACTTAGAAGAGGAGATACTGGCCAATGAAGAAGAAATATATATATAAGAATTGGAGAGAAAAAGATTAAATGATACACTGGTTATGTCATAATTCACTAAAATTACAATCAGGTTAGGATCAGAATCAGACATTTGCTTTCTAAGTATACAAAACCCAATTTGATCCTCTACATATTTTCATCGGCATCTGTAATGGTTAGTTTTGTATGTCAAGTTGACTAAGCTGTAGTGTTATTATTTAATCAAAGACTAATCTAGGCATTGCTGTGGAGGTATTCTGCTGTGGATGTGATTAATAGCTACAATCAGCTGACTTTTAAGTAAAGAAGGTTACCCTCAATAATGTGGGTGGTCTTCATCCAATCAGTTGAACACCTAAAGACAAGAAACTGAGGTTTTTAAAAGAAATATTGCCTCAAGACTGCAACATTAGCTCCTGAGTTTCTAACCCAGACCTGCCCTACAGATTTTAAACTTTCCAGTCCTCACAACGTGCTAATAACCTAAAAATATATAGGTAGGTAAATGATGAGATAGAGATAGAGATAGTGATAGCTAATAGATTAGATAGATGATAGATAAATTGATGAAAGATAGATGATAGATAGCTAGATAGATATCCTAATGGTTCTGTTTTTCTGGAGAAAGCTGATGCAGTAAGTTAAATGGAGCAATGAAACGTATTTTGCAATGGTAAGAAGAAAATCTGTATTTCGTCTAGAAAGTCACAACCAATATGAAGACCAATATTAAGAAAAATATCAAACTTTATTCAAAGACATAAAAAGCTGATATAACATAATTATGAATGGAATTCATTAATCTCCTAAAGTGTTATTTCTTCCCAATTAATTTATAAATCAATGCAATTTTAGGGAAATGTGAAAAATTCATCCCAAAATAAATGTGGAAGAATAAAATTGACAAATAGCTGAGGAAAAATTTTAAATAATTTTTTAAAAGAGATGGATGTAAGCACAAGTTTTAAATCCATTGTTATCAAATTAGGGCAATTCTTACACAGGAAATAACAAATAGATCAATGAAATCAAGTAGAGTTCCTAAACAGTCACACAAAGCTTTCACTAACAAAGTGATAAAGCTTTGTTTGAGACATCACAAATGAGAGAAGAAAGAGAAGATTATATATTAGATAATGTTGGGAAAACTGGCTCATTATAACAAGAAGATAACAATTATTTTTTTACCACACAATTTATACAAATTAACACATACAAATGTGTTAAATCTAAATGTTAAAGGGCCTTTTATAAAACACTTAAGAGAAAACTCAAAAGACTTGTTTTGTGAGTTTGAGTTGAGAAAGAATTTCTTAAATAAGACTCAAAACGTTCAACTTACAGGAATAATTTTAATTTATGAATAGTATAACTTGATTGCACAAAATAAGCCATTTATTTTTACATATAACTTAATCTAAAAAAGTTAGTATAATTATATATAATTTATTTGTAAAAGTAGAACAAAACTTTCCTTTTTTAAAATTGAGAATCTAAGTGATTCTCAAAGCCCACCAGTGAGCCTATTCATAACTCAACTGAGTTGAGTGAGCTTGAGTTATAATTTGAATCAGTTCTTTGTTTGTATAATAAGTTCTTAGATGTTTAGGACTCTTCTAAATCTTCCTAAATCATTTGTCCAAACTAAACCACTCTTGTCAGTGACTTTATAAATTGCTCTTCCTATCTCTTTGTCCGTACAATTCTAGGCATGGTAATAGAGTTCACATATTTAGTCTTAACGTTCCTCATTAATTTTCTAAGTCTCTTAGATCTGATGTTCCAGTTAATCTGTGTCAACACAAGAGTCTGCTAAGGAAATGCTCACAGGTACCCTACATGTACATTTTGTGGAGAGGTAATCATGTGTTTGTGTAATAAGACTAAGACTTATGATCAGAAGACCTGAGTTTCAGACCTATACCTCCCACTACCAACTCTGTAACCTTCGAAAAGTAGATTATCACTCTGTGTCAAGTATACACATGGATAAAAAATTAGGGAACAGTGAGTTTACAAGGCCTGTCATAGTTCTAACAACTATGATTCTGCTACTGTCAGTGATTCTAATGTGAGAATTCTAAATTGTGATAGCCCAAAATGGAAAATATTTGGGAGTAGGCCTCATGACTCTAAAACTGCAGTGCAGGGTCAATTACCTAGTACTTCTATGACAAAAGCTGGCACTATCCTCAACAAGAATTTTTTTTTTTAATTTCTGTATCTCTCAACTCTTTAGTTGCAAACAACAGGAAAAAATGACTAAATTAGGCAAGAATATCAAAAGGAATTTATTGGAGCCAAATGTGATGAGTCAAAGAATTGAAATATAAATTGGTAATCTAGGTTTACTTAAAGAAGAGTGTGATGATTAACTTTCCATGTCACCTTGACTGGACCACAGGGTGCCCTAATATTTGATTAAACCTTACATTAAGTGTGCCTGTAAGGGCATTTCTGCATGAGATTAACATTTAAATTGATAAACTGAGTAAAGTAGATTGCCCTATCCAATGTCACCGGGTCTTATCCAATCCTTTAAGGCCTGAATAAAACAAAAAGGCTGAGCAAGGGATAATTTATTCTTTCTCCCTGTCTTTGAGCTGAGACATTGTTCTTTTGTCTTTGGACTTGTACTGGACAGAAACTGTACCACCAGCTTTATTAGGTCTCCAGAGTCTCCAACTTGATGACAGCATACTTTGGGAATTCTGTGTCAGCAATTTCATATACATATACATGTATGTATATGCATGAAATTTATATATGCTATTTATATGTTAAATGTGTTATATGTAAAATACATATCATTAGAATAATGTTAAACCAGAATTTGTATACAAGTATTAATAAAAGTAAAAAATCTTTATTTATTTATTTATAAATATAAATCTGGTATATAAACTTATATGTATAAATATATATAAATTCTGGAGATAAATATGCATCTTCATTTATCTGTAAATAAATAAAGTTATAAATATGAATCTGATATATAAATTTAGAGAGAGAGAGAGATAGATGTATATAAATTCTGGAGAACTCTGACCCTGACAAATACAGACCTTGATACCAACAGTAGTTTCAGAGGAACAGAATGTTAAGAATGAATTTTAGAAATTGTTTCTGGGATTTGGGGAACTGATTCTCTAATGTGATTAATTTTAAAGATGTTAATGACTACATTTCTAGTAGTAAGGAAGTAAGGAGAGCACTGATAGTCTATGACATAATCTGGCAGTAAAGATACACAAAATATTTCCACTGGATCTTCCTGATAAACCACTTATAAGAAATAAGGAGCTAGGTGACTATGTATATGATGCTTGAAGCAGTTTTTAAAATAGTAATCCAAAAGCATTAGCACCTCCCTGAAGGTAATGAAGAGATTAATGGTCACTGGTCAACTCCACTACCAAGGACCTGAAAGATGCAGGAATGATGATTCCCACCACATCCCTATTCAACTCATCTATTTGTCCTCTGAAGATGACAGATGGATCTTAGAAAATGGCAGTGAAACCAATTGGTCACCCCAGCCTCAGCCGCTGCACTCGTGTGGCTTTAGTCGTTGAGTAAATTGCATACCCTTGCTACCTGGTATGCAGCTAATAATTTAGAAAATGCCTTTTTCTTCATCCTGTTCATAAGGGCCACTGGTAGCCATTAGCTTTAATCTGGTAAGGCCAGTAATACATTGCCATTGTCCGACCCCAGGAGTGTGTCAATTCTCGTGTTAGTACCATTTAGTTGGCAAGATCTTGACTGACTGCATTTTCTTTCCAGAAGATATCATACAGGTTCATTACACTGATGGCATTATGCTGATCAGACCTAGAGAGTAAGAAGTAGCAACCACTCTAGTCTCACTGGCAAAATATTTATGTGTCACAGGGTGAGAAATAAAACTGACAAAAATGACAAAAATTCAGGGAACTTTTGCCTCAGTGAAATTTCTAGAAGTCCAATGGCATGGGCATGCTTTCTAAGGTGAAAGATAAGTTGTTGCACTCAGCCCATCCTACAACCAAAAAAAAGAGAGAAAATGCCTAGTGGGCTTCTTTGGTTTGGGGAAACATGTTTATTTGGATGCGTTACTCTGACCCAATGACCCATAATGTTTTTAGTTTCGACTGGGACCCAGACCAACAAGACCGAATAACCTCACAAGCCGCTTTTCCCCTCGGGCCATAGGATCCAGCAGATTCACTGGTGCTTGAAGTGTTGGTGGCAGAGAGGGATGCTGTTTGGACTCTTTGGCAGGCTCCTATAAGTGTATCATAGCACAGGTCTTCATGATTTTGGAGCAAAATCCTGACATCCTCTACAGATAGCAACTGTCTTTCTCAGAGACAGCTCTTGGGCAGCTAGTGGACCTTAGTAGGAACTGAATATTTAACCAAGGGCCACCAAGTTACCATGTAGTCTGTGTTGCCCATTGTAGACCAAATATTATCTGAACCACCAAGTTGTGAAGTTTGGTGGTCCCAGCAGCACTCTACCAACAAATAAAAATGGTGTATCTGTGATTGGACCCAAGCAAGCACAAGTAAGGCTCTGAAGGCACAAGTAAGTTACATGAAGAAGTGACCCAAATGCCTGAGGTCCACACTCCTGCTACTCTGCATACTCTCTCCGAGCCTGTACCCATGGTCTCATGGCAAATTGCCTCTATCAGATAACCGAGGAAAAAAAGACTTAGACCTCATTTATAGATGGTCTGCACAATATCTGAATACTAACCAAAAGTGAACATCTGCAGCACCATAGGCCCTCTCTGTGACCTCCATGAAATCCTTTCGGTGGAAAGAACTTTGAATAGTGCACCTGTCTATTTACTTTTCTTGGAAGGAGAAGTGATCAGATGTATGATTATAACCGATTCGTGGGACGTAGACAATAGTTTCACTAAGTGGTAAGAGGTTTAGAAGAAACATAATTGTAAAATTAGTGACAAGGATGTTTTGTGAATAGATATGTGAATAGATCTTTCTGAATGAACAAAGAATGTGAAGAAATTTGTGATCTACGTGAATGATCACCAAATGGTGACCCCAATAGAAACGAATAATCAAGTGCATAAGAGGACCCATTCTATTGAGCACCAATCAGTCTCTTTCCCTACAGCCCCTGCGGGTTCATGGACAAAGTGGCTATGGTAGCAAGGAGGGGGGGCCATACATGGAGTCAGCACCATGAACTTCCACTCATCAAGGCCAAACTAGCTATAAATAAGCTCCCAGTCTTCCAGTAACAAGACCAACACTGAGTCCCTGATATGGAACTGTTCCCTGGGGAGATCAGCCAGCTACCTTTTGGCAGGTTGATTACATCAGACCCCTTCTATCATGGGAAGGGCAGTATCATATCTTAGTTTGAGTTGCTATAACACATTTCATAGATTTAGTACCTTAAACAACAAATATTTTTTTCAAAATTCTGGCGGCTGGACGTCCAAGATCACGGTGCCAGTGTGGTTGGGTCCTGGGGAGGGCCCTCTTCTGGGTTGTAGACTTCCAACTTATTACATCTTCTCATGGTAGAACAAAAAAGAATGTACACTCTGGTGACTCTTATAAGAATAGTATTCCCATTCCTAAGGAGGCCATTTGCAACATTTCAAATAATTTTAAGGCCCCATCTGTTAATACCATCAAATTAGGAATGGGATCTCAACACGAATTATGGAGGAACACAAGCATTTAGTCTATAGCCCTCTGAATGTGAGTTTGCCTTCCCTGAAGCAACATTTCTGACAAAATTACCATGATGGCCTTACAGAACACCTTATTCAACATGGTATTCCACACAGCATTGCTTTTGACAAGGACCTCACTTCACAGCAAAAGAAGTGGAGTTCCTATGAGGGGGAGTGAGGGCCAGTTAGAAGGCCAAACTTCACCTGCACACATGTTCATTACTTATGTAATGAACCCTTACTTGCATCCCACATCTCTATAATAAAAAATAAAATAACATAGGAAGTCCTTTTCCTGACACTTAAGAAACAAGATCAGCCCGAGACCAGAGCTTTAGTGATGTCCATTACCAAAGAGCTGCTTCTGCCTGATGAGGAACACTCACCTGTCCCTGCAGAGGCACACCCACCTGTGCCCACAGAGATACACTCATCTATGACCACAGAGGTACAACCACCTGTCCCCACAGAGATACATTCCCCTATTCCTGCAGAGGTACTCACCTGTCTGTGCAGAGATACACCCACCTGTCCCCACAGAGGTGCGCCCGCAAGTACAAAATTCACATCCGATTTTTGCCCCAGTCTATGTCATTATTTGCAAAGGAGACAAACCAAGGAGAACTAAAAAAAACTGACTGAAATAGAGCATTTGAAATGGAGTTGTTTCTCATGTTAGTACAATGATTCTATCTGAAGTTCAAATCATTAAAGAAAAAAAGCCTCACAGCTGAAAAAAACTAGAGAAAGGCAACTTTAGAAATCTAAACCAGTTCAAAACTAGTGACATTTGCATAAGTATCAAAACAGGTCAGGGTATTTCACCACCACATGCTCAGAAACACACAACAGAAGTATGTGGATAGAACATACCTCAGCCTAAGCAACTACCAAGATGGGCATATAAATATGGCAAAGCTGCATGCTCATGGAATCATGGGCATCTTTTCACAGTAAATTTCCAGTGGGCTTTACAGGAGGCTCGGGGAACTTTCATTTATCAGTTTTTCTATAGTGGAGCTGGAGATAGCACAAGGAAAGCAAGCTTTTGTCATTAAAGCAACATACTACTAAATATCTAAAGTGCTCCATCCAATAGCTATGTTAAAATATTTGTCAGGCAAGAATTTCAGATCAAAGTTGAGGAATATGCAAGATGCATATTTGTGGAAAATATTTCATTTTTTGAAATAACATGAGTAAACATTTTTTAGAAAAACTGAAAACTTTTGAAAAAAATTAAATTAGCAAATTTCATCTGACGAAAATTAGAAATAATTCAATTTTATATGTTTGAGTGTGCTTTCAACTTAGAACATAAAGTCATACCTTTATCAATATGCAAATATGTGGTGATGGCGACATAGCAAAGTTATTTTAAGGCTACATAGGAATAGCGACCTAGGTGTAGTACAACCTGCAAGCATCATGAAAACATGAGTATATTTCATGAAGAAACTAGGACATCTGGAGATCTCAGACACAGAGGTCTGGATTTTCTGCCCATATCCACCATTGGAATGGCTCAATTACCTCTGTGTATCTGCTTGTTTCTGCCCTGCTATCAAATGTCTTCTAGTGACATTCTCTCTTTTTTCTCTCTTGACTTCAACTTGACCCATAATTTTCTCTTTCCTATGATTTTGACTAACCAAGAGCCCAGAAGGTCATTCCTACCTAATGGGATCCTTTCAGCTTCAACTCTCACTTCAGCAACTCTGATTCATATTCATATTCCCAGGAAAGATGATCTGACTGAACCTCCCATCTTTTCATATCAACCTATGGCACCAATTTCTGGCCAGCCTTTGGGTCAGATGCCACTCTTCGTCCAATCGTCTGCCAATGGGAAATTCACATGATCCTCACAACAGGGAATTTAGATAAGGGACTTTTGTTTACAAGAATTGAGTCTTGGTATGTAATGAGAGCTCTCTGAATGACTATGGAAATCTGAGCAAGTCATTAAATATCTTTAAGCTTTCCATGTCTATCTTACAAGATGTTTGTAATTATCATTTAAAATAATTTATGTGAAAGCCCTTGTAACCTCTAAACTTAAGAATGGCTAATATAAATATGTATAAACCTAATTTTTAAATTATTCATTTCTGTATGTGTAATGATTGACTCTGAATGACATGGTCAGTTCTCAAGAATAAGGTGCCTGTTATGAATTTCCACAAATGTACCAATAGTCTGAGTTAGAGGTTCTTAATTTATTTCAGGTCAATTTAGTTCAGATGAATATTTCTCTGGTACTCTTCAGCACATACTGAACTATTCTAGCTCAGAGCTAAACACTGCCCAGTTTTTAGGAGGAAGACGCTACATAATGTCATTTTACAAAAGGATTAAACTCTTGTCTTGAAGGTATTTTTCATGGCTCCAATAATCATTTATCAGTTGACAACTTCCAGAAATATACTAAATAAAGCCTTATCCTCAAGGTTTGACCATCCTGAAAGACAAAAAATTGAATTCTGAATGTTTTAAAATCTGAAGAGAAACTATTATTTTTTGAGATACCTTATCCAACTGTACAGTTAGAGGTTATAGTCCCCCACACAAGAGTACCCTCACTCCTGATACCAGTTGAAACTTTGAGGGTGGGAGGAATTCCCCAAACCACTTTCGTATTTGATAATTCACTGGAGGGACTCATGGAACTCAATAAACGTTGCTATACCCATGGTTATGGCTTATTTGAAGGAAAGGCTGCAAACTAAAATACCCAATGGAAGAAGTTCGTAGAGTCCAGAAAAGGCAGTAAATGCAGAACTTCTGTTGTCCTTTCCCCATGGAGTTACGGACATATTACTCTCTCAGTATCAGTGTGTAACATGAACAGAGTATTGGCAAACAGGACCGCTCACTTGGACTTTCGGTGTTCAGAGATTTGATTAGGGCTCAATCACATACTGCCCACGTGGTTAATCTGTAATCTCCAGGTCATGCCAGAAGTCAAGCTGACACCTTTAGTCTCCAGTCCCTTCCAGAGGCAAAACTTAAACCATCTGGCTCAAAACCCCCATCATAAATCATAGCATTAGACTGACAGAAGACCAAAGTCTCTAGGCAGACAAAAGCACTCCCTTCAGGCATGAAATTTCAAAGATTTAGAGATCAGCTCCAGATAGCCTAGGGCAAAGGCCATCCTTCCTCTCTTTGGTAAGTTTCATTCAGGTCACAATAAATGTGTAATAAGTGAGAGGTAACTCAGTTACTTCCAATAAAATGATCCCCAGGGAGGTTAGAGACCATTGGTGAGGCTAGGGAAGAATCACATAAAGTTGCTATAATATATTCAAAAGTCAAAATATTAACTAGGGTAATCTAAGAAAGGCAAACTAGGGAGGTCTTTCTATTTGCAATCTGTCTTCACTTTCATTTTTAGGCAGTCTTACTGAGAGGTACAATGTATATAATATAAAATTCACCCATTTTCATTGAACAATACAATATTTTTACAATACTTACTGAGCTGTAAAACCATCACCACAATTCAATTTTAGAACCTTTTCATCATCCTAGAAACATCCTTTGTGCCCATTTTTAATTAGTCCTTCTCGCTCCCAACCTAGGAAACCCTGATTTGCTTTTTGTTTCTGTAGATTTGACTTTTCTGGACATTGCATGTAAATGAAATTCTATAATATGCAGTCTTTTCACTGGGCATCTTGACCTAGTGTTTTTGAGATTCATTCATTTTGTAGCATAAATCAGTGGTGTGATCTTTTTCATTGCTGAGTTGTATTTTTTTGTTCAGAGGATATACCACATTTTATCCATTCACTGACTGATAGATTTTTGTTAGTCTTCATTTATTCTAATTATGAATAATGGTACTATTGTGAATAGCCTTTTATGTGGATATGTTTTATTTTTCTAGGTTAGATATGCAAGAGCAGAATTGTCAGGTTTTTTGGTAAGTTTGTTTAACTTTTTAAAAAACTGTCAAACTGCTTTGCAAAGTGCTTGTTACATTTCATATTTTCACCAACAATGTATGAGTTTTCCAGTTCCTATATACTTTTGCCAACACGTATTATTTTCTGCCTTGCTTATTATAAACATGTTAGTAGGTAAGAAGTGATTTTTACACTGATTTTTCAAACTAGATATAACTAACTGGTAAAGGCCTATCATTATTGAGGTATGCATACAAGGAAATAACTTTTCCAGCCGGTGCTCTGTCTCTACCTTTACAGAGAAAAAGTTTTGCCATGCTTATTCATCTTGTTTGACACTTTGATATTGTATACCTGTAACTTATAACTATCACTGGAGAAGATCAGATGCATTATTGTTGCTCTTCATATGACTGCCACAACTAATCTTTCTGGAGGCAACCAGAGTTATTGCTCTGTAAAATTGTCCATATTTATGAAAAAAGACTGTAGCCAAGGGGAGTGGGTAAGATATATACAGGAATTACGGCAGGGTGCAGGCGACTGAGGAACATGCATTTAGATAAGTGATGAAAACATTACAGCATAATGCAGAATGACACTGTAAACACATTGCAGTTTGATTGGTTGGTTGACTACAGATTAAACTTAAATTTATAATAGCAATATTCCAGACATGACTATCTAGTTACTCGCCAGCTAAAAAAAAAAAAAACCTATACACAAGAAACAAAAATATGGGAAGTGAGAAATAAAGATGAAAAGAAAAAATACTACAGAAAGGAAAGTAGACACGAAAAAAATAAAGAACATTGCTGTATATGACTTATACATGGTATAAACACACATTTAAACATCTAATTTCACACAATTGGTAATGTAACATGCAACCAAGCTGACTAGTTTCGATAGTGAGGAAAGGGGTGGTGGCAAAATGGTCTTCCAGGAGCTGTAGGCAGTGACATCTCAGTAGCCCCTGACTATGTAGATTCATTTTGCTTCCCCTAATAGTATGATGTTGCCTTGATAATGCTGAATCCAGATCAAGAACCAAGAGACCCAACTATTTGTAAACATTACCTTAATTCAGCGATTTTCAATTGCATGCTATTTATCTCCTTAGGGTACAGTTGCCAATATCTGGAGGCATGTGGGGTTGTCACAACATCTCGGGGTAAAGCTGAGACATGCTGCTGAATACACTACAATGTACAGGCAACCTCCCACAGCATATCATTCGGTCCCTAGTCAGTAGTTCTGAGGTTGTAGAATACTGCCTTGAGAAGAAACATGCTGACTGTTTATATAAAGACTACCTGTGTACTAATGGATGACACCAAATTAAAGGGCTATTTAATAGTGTACAGAAATTGGCCTTACGTGGAAACTGCTGGCAGCTTCACCAGCAAATGCATATACTTTTGGGATTCTTAAATCAAGGCAAAATATATTATAATATGCCCCATGTACTCCTTTTCTTCATGGTTACATTACTTTCAGCTACATTTTTGTAGCCTTTGTGGGTTAAATTAAGAATATAATCTAATCTTACACAATCGATGTAGATATGTGAAAGTTTGTGTATCTGTGGGTGGCCCTTTCTTGCCAGTCCGTATTGTACCTAAAATGCTAAATCTATCTTTTTAAAAAACAAAAACCCATGGGTAGTCTGAGAGATATCTTAGCTAATAATTTCCAAATCCTTCCTTCTTGCCTTTTTGGCAAAATTACACTAATAAGAGCAAAACAAACTGCTTTGAATGTTATCTCTTATGTCTCTTAACTTCTTTCAAGCTTAAAAAAGTGTAATGACATGTCTTAGAAAGCAGTTTTTAGGAAGGAAGAGGAAAAACAAAAAAACATAAACTGGAAAAACAATCCCTGCAAAAGTCCCTAGACAGATTCTAAATATTGATTGTCCATGGAATGTTTCTATTGCACTGCATTTTATAACACAATTCTACAATCATTGTGAACTTTCGGGATTATTTTATATTTTTCACTTATTTTGCAAATCAGAGAAAAGACCCTCTTATCATTATGCAAATCAACTCTTCTGATATCTAGACACACTGCCAGTTCATCAATCATTAGGTAGTAATAAACGTGATAGACACAGTCTGTCAGGGTACATTTATTTTTTAAATAATTTCTAGTTTGCCATTGGAAATTGCTGGAAAATGGTATAGAATATACCTCAGATTTGTCCCTTCCTCAAGAGACAGGGAAAAGGAGGTTGGAATATTTATGCTCTGATTTTTGTCAACCATTAACTGAGGAATATCTGGAAAGAATGTGTGGCTGCTAAGAGAAAATGTAAAGAGAGCATGCACTCATTAACAGCTTTTTCAATTCATTTGTAGAGTCATTTGTGCTTTCTTCTCCCAAACAATAACTCAGTATTACATTATTTTCAGTAAAGTTATACAGTTAAGCACTAAGCAAGAACAGCAATAATAAACGCTTACTAATCAAGAAATATCAATGTAGGAGAGGTGGGAAGTCGTAGAATTGGACTTTCCTCATCTTGATTACCAGAGAGCAAGCAGAAAATAAATGTGAAAATAAACAGAAGAAACAGAAATAAATGTGTATTATTGACATTTGTATCTCTTTAAAGACAAGTGGATAGATGACAGTCACTGGTTTCACTTTTCTCTTATCACCGCTTCCAACCCTGCTATGCTGCATCCTTCCTTCTCATCTCTTAGCTACATGTTGGGCAAATTGTGTAACTTTCTGGTCACTTTCAGTTATTAAAGTTCAGGCTAATGTATGCAGCAATCTTAAACTCAATTTAAATCATATCTCTTTCTTTTCTATCCAGTGTCCATTTTCCAGAATAGATTTGAGTTGTATCCTTGGCTGCTAAACTGATGGGGATATGGAATCTACTATGACTTCCTTCTCCCCTTCTCTGTGTTTAGGTCTCCTAAGGGAAAGACTTGCAAATGGAGAAGTATTTTCAGTAATGTCCATCTGCATAGCTATCTGAAGGCTGATAATGGGTACTAACTTTTAGATTTGCTCTGATTTGAGTTGATTCTCCTTGCTGCTGATGACATCCACAGTGGTGAAGATCCATAGACAGTGGTATGTTTTGCTTAGGGCAACACTCCCCAGCATTCACCCAGGGCTCTTCTGTCACTGTTGCCCCATTCAGAGATAGCAGGAATGTCTCCTTGAGTCACAACAATGGCTCATGCCCACAGTCACTTTTCTGGAATGTGCAAAACCTTACTGGTCTTAGCAGTCTTTGGGGCTCATATTTCCTCATCTAAACTTCATGTCTCATGGAGCCACAGGAATGCCACACATCTTCTTTTGTATGCATTCCAAGATCATAGTGAGCTGAGATGATTTAGGAGACTGGTTACCCTCATCTTCTTCTACTCGTATACCTTAGTTCCTTCTCAAGAGCTTGCATGCTTCTTTATATTCAGAGGGAAACACCAAGGTAGCTGTGCGGATCTGCAAATCAACAAACAGCCAGCCTTGAACTGAGATCAAGTGTACTCTCAGCACCACCTCTATCTATCACTAATTCCCATGGAGCTCCTATCACTTCCTCGGGAAGTAGAGAGTCTCTCACTGTGAACACTGTGCTTCTCAATGCTGCTAGTGATGATAGACTGGGACTCTCCTTCCCTAGCCATCTCTCTATATGGCCTAAGAATAGGGATATTAATACTACTTAGAACATCTTCTCAGCCTCTTGTAAAGTTGGAAGAGAAGGGCTTAGCCTCAATGAATGTTTTTCTCTTTGGAATCTAGAGTAGAGATTCTTAAACTTCAATGGGCATATATATCACTTGGGAATCTCGTTAAAATACAGATTCTGATCCATTAAATCTGGGCTGGAACCTGAGACTCTGCATCTCTAATGAGCTCTCAGGTGATACTGAGCCTGCTGGTTCACAGTCCACACTGTGAATAGCAAGGATAGAGTACTTAGTACCCCTGCCTACCTAGTTATGATTTCTATGAGAGCTGGAAAAAGAAGCTGCACAAGAAAGGCAAAGAGGACAACTTTTGTTTGCTATTTAAAATCCTTCGGTATTATTTAGAAATTTCTTGCCTTTATTTCTTTTAAATTTTATAATACAGAAGGTTAAGCAACACGAAAGCATAAAAATAATTTTAGAAGATTGCCATACCTATTGGAAGGACTTTGAATAATTTTTCTGCTTTTATACGGAGTCTCCAATTTTGTTTTCTTCAAATACAAGTAAAAGCTGTGTGTGTATATCTGTGTGTGTGTGTGTGTGTGTGTGTGTGTGTGCTTATTTCTTTCTCACTTAAGATGTGTGTGTGTGTGTGTGTGTGTGTGTGTGTGTGTGTTTATGTCTTTTCTCACTTAAGATGAACGTGTTTGTTTAGAAAATACCTATTAACCATAAGAAAATTTAAAATACATCAAATTCGACTTTGGGGGTAGTACTCTATGACTACACCAGATTACTTTTGGACTTCTACATGTCAATAACAGAAGGACTACAACCAGTCCACATGCATTTAGATTGTATAACATTAAAGCATGAAAACTTTCATGTTCCTTCTGCCAAATGAAAAAACTTCCCTAAAGGGTGATTTAACCTAAGAAAACACATTGAAGTTCCAATTCTTAGAATGTTTTGATCCACATTCCTGATGCCTCCCTTGGTTGGTGCTTAACTTGTAGGGATTTTCATCTGTAGCTCCTTCTTAATGTGAGACTCCCCTAATGCAAGTCTTTTTGTAATTGTTTTCTGTCCTTTTCTTTCTCTTCCTGCAGACTCACAATCTTAGATGTTGTGCAGCTGAGGTTAATTGAGGATTCAACCTCACAGGCTTCAGTCCTCTTTCCAATTTTCTAGTCAGGTTAGCTGTAGGTTCCCTGTACACTCAGCGCCACCTCTGGTCATTAACTTGAACTGCAAACCGGGAAAATTCCAGTGTCATTCTCCAATCTCAGTTGTCTGGTTCTCTTTAATGTGGCCTGGAATTTATTTTTACCTCCGAATCTGACAGGGGGCTTGACTGCTGCCACACTTTCTAATCTTATAGCAAGTCAGAGCCAATCTAATGCTTTTATAACTCCCCCCCAGAAAGTAGAAAGCTTTACTGAGAGCCAATGATGTGTTTGAGGCTAGCTGTGCAAAGAGTGCAAGTGCAAACTTGAAATTTTTTTCCCCAAAATGCTATTATTAGGTTATTTTAGTTGTACTCATTTTGCAGAACTTCTATGATATTTAAATATGTAAGTGATTTACTCAAGTTTTTCTTTAACTTTGTGTATTTCAGACACACCTCTGCCTTTTATGCATTTTAATTTTGTCTGACAGTGGTCATGTTCTGTCTTTTATGTATTTTTTTCCGTATATCTTGGTATCTTCTTCCTCCTCCTCACTGCCTTTTTTTAAACCTCTTCCTACCTGGACCAAAATTTGCTTGGGTAAATCATGCTTCAATGTTTAAAGGACAAGCCCTCATTTCACTGCAGTTCCTTGAAACCTAAATCAGATGGTACTATTTGTAAATAATACTTCATATTTGAATAAAATATTGTCCTTTGCATTTCATCAAAACAACTTTGCTAACCTAGGACATTTTAATAGAGTTATAAATGTTTTCATGTTTTTATTTTATTTTTTGCTAAAGTTATTTTCTCCCATGGTTTTATATACTAGAGCAGGAAGGAATGTAAACCATAAAGAAATAAAATATTCTCTGATTTTCTTGTTCAAAAAGAAAGTTACTGCAATCCACCTGCCAAAATTAAGAAGCACAAAATACTGAGCCCTGAGAAATGACTTTTGTTTAAATAAATTTAGTACAAGAGAGCCCCAGAGAATTTCAAAATGTAAGAATGATGAACTCTATTGAATGACTGAAAGACACCTGCTGTGTCGTGGCATTAAAAAGAGTGCCCTTGGCCAGACTCGGTGGCTCAGCCTGTAATCCCAGCACTTTGGGAGGCCGAAGCAAGTGAATTGCCTGAACCCACAGGTTCGAGACCAGCCCAGCCAACTTGGCGAGACCTCGTCTCTACAATAAATAAATGAAAAATTAGCCAGGCGTGGTAGCACACATGCCTGTAGTTCGGCTACTTGGAAGGCTAAGGAAGAAAGACTGTCAGAGCCCAGCAGGTCGACACTGGGGTGGCCGTGAGCGTGCCACTGCACTCCAGCCTGGGCGACAGAGTGAGATGCCAACTAAAAAAAAAAAAAATATGCCCTTAAAATGTGGGCATCAAGTGGAAATATGTGAAGATTACATATTTCTTAAAAATATGTGTTACTCTGAATCTGATTTACCTTTTATGTTTGTTTGCCCCACTTCTGTCCAAGCCCCGGAAGGGCAGACTCTCCTTGCATCTCCTTGTCATCCCAACACAGAGTACACTGCACTGTTGCCCAAGATTCCCTCTTGAACTTGACCTGCAAATGAACTGCGGGATGCTCTTCCTTTAGGAACAATATTTTAAGCTTCTGCTCTAAAGTCTACCAACAGTAGTTTTTCCTCTCTAGCAAAACTTAACAAGCAAAAGCCAATTGACCATGTCAAGAAGATAAAAGACAAGACAGCAACATTTTTCCCTGGGTTGAATTACTTCTATGGGGAGAAATCTTTTCACATAATTCTTTACATTCTGAAATGTGGGGTTCTTTTCCAGCCCACTCCAAAACTACGGGTTACTCTTGTGTTAAAAACTCACATAGGCACAAAGTTTAGTCTTTAGTTATTGTTTTATTCATTTCATAACACTTTTGTGAGTACTTATTTTGCTCTAGGTAGTGTGTGACACAGTCAACGTAGAATGACGATGAGACAACCCCAACAAGTAAGGGTCTCATACAGAATAGTAGACAGGGATATGGATTGCAATCTATATGATATATGTGTGTGTGTGTAAAATACATACATATACATCGTTGGGATTTTTTTCTTTATTTTAAAGATGTGGAGTACAATTCAGGGTTAGGTGTAAATATGTTCATTATTCAGGTACCCCTGCTGATGAGGTGTGCCCCTCCATTCCCTGGCAGTTTCCCTCAACTGCCAATCTCATCCCACCCCCCATCAGTTTTCCACTACTGCCAATCCCTTTTTTGTATATTATGATAATTGTTCAAGGTCGGCTTATGAGTGAAAACATATGGTACTCTGTTCTTTGTTTATGTAATAGATCATTGAGTATGATACACTTTAAATCCATCCAAGTTGCTGCAAAGTTCATATGTTTGTTCTTCTTTATGGCTGTATAATATTCCATTGTGTATACGCACTACATTTTTTAATTCAGTCAAGCTTCAATGGGTAGCATGATTTGTTCCATGCTTTTGCTATTGTGAATAGAGCTGTAACAAACATGTGCGCAAGTATCTTTTTGGTAGAAGGACTTGAGTTCCTCTGGGTATATTCCCCATAGGAAGACTTCTGGGTCACATGGAAGGTCAATTTCTAGTTCTTTCAGAAATCACCACACTGTCTTCCAAAGAGGTTGCACTAGTTTGCATTCCCACCAGCAGTGTAGAAGTATTCCTTTTTCTCTGCATCCTTGCCAGCATCTTTTGTTTTTTGTTTTATTTTTTAAAGTACATACATGTACATTGTTATATAACAAAGCTGTGTATGGAAATTATCACATAAATTTTGTCATATTCTTCACAAGTATACCTTGATTTACTATAGACTGAACCTTGTAGTTGCCTTGTTTAAGTATCCAGTTTCCCAGAAAAGCAAACACCACATCTTCACACTTAAAGGTAGAAGCTAAATATCCACAAAGATGGAAATAATAGATACCAGGGACACCAATAAAATAGGAAGTAGGGAGAGAAGTTAAAGTTCAGAAGTTTCCTGTTGGGTACAGTGTTCACTATCTGGGGAATGGGTCACCTGTGACCCAATCCTCACCACTACACAGTATACTTAGGTAACAAACATGCATTTGCACCCCTCTGAATCTAAAATAAAAATGGAAAAAAGTATCTGGTTTCCCAAGTTCTAAAAATCTCATGCTTCCTATCTCATACCTATTAAATATAGCAGAAATTATATCTGAGAGTTGGTAGGATGTAAAATATTGCAGCCCTTTTTTCTGTTGTCTGATCAGAACTTCCTTATTGGGATCTACACCTTCCAGATCCTAGTAGGTAGGATAGTTTGATTTCCAAGCTAAGATGTTATTATGCAATATAACACATTTATATTTCATCTTTTTTTAAAAATATGAATTTTAACTAAGTTCTTTAGGGTTTCATATAAAGGAGTATGCATTCTGGGACTGGGGGACATTGTAGAATCCCTCAACTCAAACTACAAAACTGTTGATCTTTTTATTATGTTTGTGGGAGAAAAAAGTCAATTGGCCATAGCTTTAGGATTTAATTTATCTGTAGCTATAGGAAACAAAGACAGATCTATGCTAACATAAAAGATATTGATATAGATATTCCAAGTAATGATTCAGTAATTAAGTAATTTTGAAAGTAAAATAATGCAGATTATAAAGACAGAGATCATGCATATATCAACATTACTGAAAATTTTAGAAATTTAATTTTTTTATACTTTCTAAATTTTTGCTGATTTCCCATAAAGATTATTTACCTACAGAAAGCCTAATTATCCAGATTATATATCTGGAATGTGGTCTGACACTTAAAAAGTTTGGTGTTTACTCTCATGAAATAACTGTAGATTTAACTTTAAAGGCAAGAGTCTGACAACTAGAATTTGTCATCTAACCAGTGAAGAAACTTACTTTCATGTTCAGCAATGGGATAAATCCCAAGTCAAAATTTGCCAAATCATTATAAAAACCATCAAGAACATAAAGAAATTGTTGCCATGTTTTCTTAGCCCAAAAAGATAAATAAAGCATGTTTCTCTATACCAGATTAAGTTGTCAGGAAATAAGGCATTTGCAAGAAAATGCTCTCTACTTCGGTGGTAAACAGGTTGAATTAGAAAATTGCCAGAAGTCTTGTTGCAAAAATGTATATTTTAGCAATTTATGTATTTTTTAAAAGTTCAGAACTTCACAGCAGGCCTGTACCTCCTTAGCTCCACTCTTAGAATTTGGCAGGAGGTAAATGACGAACTCTTATCTAGTTGGTCACGTTAAGGGCATCCACCAGTGAGAGATAAAATCCAGGAAAATCCTGAAGAAGAAGATTAAAAAGAGAGAGGGTGGGTTAGCTCTAATAGATATTTAAATAATCCAATCTATAAAGCCTCTAAAATAATATGGGATATGGACATGATTTAGACAAATCATGGGAAAAGATAAATATCATAAAATATTTTTGTATAAATATATACAAAATTGTATATATAATTTATACAATATTTACAAATGCAAAAACTTTATCACATTAGATAGAAAACACTTTTGAATAGCCAAGGACACTATAAGCAAAGCAATAAAATAAATTACTTGTTTTCAACTTAAATCATAGATAAATGATACTCTCTCCAATATATTAAATGTTTCTAAAAATAGAAGAAGGTCAATGGCTCTATAAAGATGAACTAGATAAATTAATAATCAATTCATAAAAATAACAAATGCAAATGCTTTAATCTTGTGAATAGGCATTCAACCTTGCTTATAATAAAAAAAAATGCTCATTAAAACTATGCCTAGAGAGCATTTTTAACTTATTAGTTTGGCACAAAGCTAGAAAACATACACTGTTGGTAAAACTGTAGAAAAAGAGGTAATTTCATTTCTCTCTAGAGAGAACTCAACATGCGGCAATTGCTATGGAAAATAATTTGAAAATATCCAGCAAAATTACATAGCATTTATATTTTGACCTAGCAATCTCACTTTTTAAAATCTGCACCACAAACATATTGACAAAAAAATTAAAAAGATGCACATAAGATGTTTCATTGCAGGAATTATTTGTTAGGGCAACTTTAATGCACATCAGGAAATCAGGAAAGAGCTGTTTGAATTACACTATTTCACCACACAATTGGTTACCATGTAGCTATAAAAACAAATGAGAAATTATGTACTACTAGGAATTGATCTCAGGGAAATATTTTAAAATGAGAAAAGCAAGGTGAAAAAGAGTGGGTATAGTATACTATAGTTTATCTTTTCTAAAAGAAGCACTAGATGCAATTTGTGTGCTTAATATTAAAAAACAAAAGGAAACATTTTAAAAATAGATACTTATAATTGAAGAAAGAATTGGGAGCAAGGAAATAGTGGTGGACACGACTTCTTTAAATATACCTTATTTTGAAAATAAATTATGTACATGGTTTAATTCTTAAAGGTTCTTAAGAAACTTCAAGAAAATTAAACAAATAAATCTATGTATGTTGATGATGATATATCCACATAGAGAACTATACTACATGACTTTAAAATATATTCAATATTTATTATCACTAATAGAATATTCTCCGAAGGGAAAAAAAATACAAAAAGAACTGGAAAAACCAATTGAGCCATATTTGGAAAATATTTTGTTGGTAACAGTGTTTATATTGTAATTCTGTCACCATTATATCTACATTATGAGGTAAATTAATATTACCTATGTATTATTCCTTCACAAGCAATACCACTTAGAACAGAATTCTCAGTGTAGGAATGAGAAGATACATTTACAAGAAGAAGCAGCTAAGCAAAATTCCCATGGTCCTGAATTGAATTGGAAGTCTAAATAGAAAACATGATATGCATTATCTTTCATTCACATCCATAAAATAGCTCATTGAAGAAATGGCTGATTTCAGGTCTGAGCAATAAATAAACAAGCTGAGCCTGAGACATCTTGTTATATCAGGTGTTAGAGAAGAGAAAATACTCTAAAGTTATCAAAAGAATGAAGTAGCCAACTTATGGAGAGACCATTGGCCAAAAATTGGACCATTTGAGTGAGCATAAAGAAGAAAAATAAATAAAATGAATCAAAACACATCAACAAGTATCATAAGTTTTTAATTATTCCAAATAAAATTTTAGAAATTGTTGATCAGCTACTGTTTTGAAAACTGGGAAATAAGTTCTACCATTGATAGTCAAATAATAGATAAGGGGATGTTTCTATTAATCAAAGTAATCCAGCTAATAAATGAAGATGGAATGCTAGATTTGGAATACTACTATACGGCAACCAATAATGAATTAATGAATCAAGAGTATAATCAGCTCCATGCATCCTGAAATAGAGGTAACCAGACAATATGCCTCCTGGTGAAAAAACGCAATAGAATCTTTCAAATAATCTTGCCAAAAATGTTGAACCTGCCAATGATTAAGTCTCTAGATCTAACTTTCAAGACATGTGAAGAAGACAGACGAGTATTAGAGAACACCCAGGATCCAACCAGGAAAATACAGATAGTTGCAAACTTCCATAGATAAATAACCTAATTTATAACACATTTAAGTTGCAAGGGGAAAAACCTTGGGGAAAGGACTTAAAGATAATAGACACATAAACCATTTGCAACCTTATTTTGACCTTATTGACCTTATTTTGATCCAAATTAGAACGGGAAATAATAAAATATTTAAGAATTAGAAAATTAAAAATAAAATAGCAACACATATTAAAGAGTTGGAAATTAAACACTTTCTGGATATTTTACAGTATTAGATAGTTACTGGTAATTATTTTCAATGTCATTGTGATTTGGTTTTAAAAAAGAGTTCTTTTTAAGAGCAGTACTAAACCGTTTACAGAAAAAAATAATATGACAAATGGAATTGCTCAAAATAATACTGAAAGAATGAGTTTTACTTGGAAAATATTGACTGTGGGCTAATACTTGAAGAGGAGTAATGGTTACATAGGGTTTCATTATACTCTTGAGTCTACGTTTACATATGTTTGCAATCCTCTATTTAAAAAAAGAAAGAAAGAAAGAATAATGTGTTTGGTGATCTTGAAGGACAAATAGGACTTAAGTTGGACGTTAGGGAAAAGTTTCTTAGGGCAGAATAAATACATACAAGTTTAAGTAAACACAGTCCAGGAAATGTAGTTTCGTGTGGCTGCTGCTTAAACAGCAGAGGGATTAATATAAGACTTACGTGATAAGCAGAGGTCAGGTCTTAGAGGATTTTGTATCCTATGAAAGAAGTTATATTTTGCTCTGAGGGGATTGGAGAACTATTAAAAAGTTTCAAGCAGGAGAGTTACACCACTGGAATTGAATTTAGAAAACTCAGTAGTAACTGTGAGAAGAATTGATTGAAATGAGGACAGACAGCAGCAGAGAAGGCCATTAGGAGCTGGTTACAGTAATTCATGAGAATTAAAAAAAAGAGAGAGAGAAAACTGACAGGACTCAGTGATTGGATAAAAGAGATCAGAAATAAAGAAAAGGTCAAGAGTGACTCCCAGATTTTTAGTTTTGTTACCTGTGTGAATGGGAATGTAATTAAACTAAAATAAAACAGGCTTAAGTCTTCAGAGTTTGGGGACTCTCATCAAGTACCTGCAGCTAATGAGGGCTTAATTATTACAAAATAAGAACTATGAATCACAACAAAGAGGGAATTCTGAGATTTATGTCCACTCAATGTGAAAATCAGCAGTAACAGAACATGGTTCTTTGAAACATGAAAATGATTCTCTATGTGATGGTAAATACACATTTAGATGTTCTGAGTCACAGTCTTGCAATCTTGACAGAGCAGGTAAAAATATATGCTTTCCAATAATTTGATAAAGACATACAAAAAAATTGGTTTTTCTGGATTAAAAAACTATATTTCTAACTGATGGAAACACATTAGTACTTATCATTTGAATATAACTTGAATTTTATCCATTTACTACAATTTTCTGCGTTGTATCCTATAAAATAAAAAAAAAAAGGAGTATGTTTTTAATGGATGTTTCCTGGTCTGTTCCCATGGATTTGGTATGAAAGAATATTTTAAATATTAAAATTATGCAACCCCTTCAGGTCCCCTCCCACTATGGGAGCTTTTCTGTCTTCTCAATAAATCCTACTTTCTCAAATAAATGTTAAAATTATGATTCTAGCAGTTAAAAGAAATGTAAAACAGTAAATCAGCATGAGTTCCTGAAAAGGCTCTTAATAATACAATTGTTTCCACCCCTGGTTGACTAAATTTGATGGCTCCAGAAAGAGAAGTCCAGAGGGTACATCTTAATGCTACATTCAGATAGAAAGTACATAGTTTGTATTAGAACGGATGTTTGTGCTGATTTCAGAAGCTAATGGAAACTGAAGAAAGCTAGAGCCCAAGCCAACATATGGTCTGACCATTGGTCTTGAAGTTCAAAATGTCTGTTTGCCTCAATCCATTGAATCTGAGAGGGCAGGGAGCTGGTGCTTTCATTAAGTAATCATTGACCAGTGTGTCATAGCTCAAGCACAACTATAATACAGGCAACTTACACCTATGAGATGGGAAACGTTTTCTGCCATGAAGTAAGCCATGCCCACTTAATGGGGGTCTGCGTCTTAATGTTTGCCCGAGAAGGAAGAGATGCGCTGCTGGAGGTTAAAAGGGGGGAAGGGAAGGGGCGGGCGGGG
>NW_007247902.1:1956-12999 GCF_000164805.1 Carlito syrichta | reverse complement strand
GAGGGGAGGGGTGAGGTGGCTGGCTCTAGAGAGAGAGAAACCGGCGGCCTTTGTTATCTTGCGGATCACTTATAAAAACCCAGACTTGGCTTATTATCAGTCACCTGGCCTTAAAATGCAGATGGTGGTACTGTTGAGGCCATTCCCACAGTCTTGAAGTGTAGATGGCCTCACTAAAACAGTCACACTTGTCTTTGAAATGCAGCCTTAAGAAAGCAAACAATGACAGTCAGTACCTGGACGTTATCAGTCACATAGCTTTGGGATGTGGGTCTTGGGGGAAGCAGATATTGGCAGTAAAACAATTAGTAACAGGACACTGTTAGAGCACAGTGTTAGCTTTTGGGCTGTTGCAACTCTGTGCTCCGTTACAACGTTTATATGATGAGTTGTTTTAACTACAACCTCCTCTCCCATGCCCCTACAGAGCCTATCAACATCATTAAGAGTTCTAGAATGATCTAGATAGAAAATGAGGAGACAGCTCAGACTGAGAAAAAATATTTGTCAACTGTGTATCTTACAAAGGCCTAATATCTAGGATCTACAAGGATGTATATCTGACAAAGGTTTAATATCTAGCAAGGAACTCTAGTGTGCAGAAAGAAAAAAAAAACAAACAGACCCATTATAAAAGATATGAATAAACACTTCTCAAAAGAAGACATACAAGCAGCCAACAGATACATGAAAAAATGCTCAACCTCACTAGTCATCAAAGAAATGCAAACTAAAACCACCCAACTCCAGTCAGGATGGCCATCATTAATAACTCAAAAAACAACAGATACTGGAGAGGTTGCCAGGAAAAGGGAATAATTCTATACTGTTGGTGTGAGAGTAAACTAGTACAACCTCTGTGGAAAACAGTGTGGCGATTCCTAAAAGATTTAAAAATCTACCTTCCATACAACCCTGCAATCTCTATTCTGGGAGTTACCCGGAGGAACTCAAATCACTCTGTGAAAAAGATACCTGCACATGCATGTTTATTGCAGCATTATTCACAATAGCAAAAACATGGAACCAACCATGCTGCCCATTGAAAGAGGACTGGCTAAAAAAATGTGGTAAAAATTCATGATAGTCTATTACCGAGTCCTTAAAGGAGGACAAAATTATGAACTTCACAGCAACTTGGATGAACTTAGAGTCTATAATACTAAGTGATCTATCACAGAAACAAAGAACTGTACCACATGTTCTCACTCAAAAGCGGACCTTGAACAATTATCATAATACTATAAGAAAGGACTGACAGTAGAGGGAAACTGCCAGGGGGGCACACCTCATCAACAAGGGTACCTGCATAATGAACATTTGTATACCTAACCCTCAATTGTATCCCATATCTTTAAAATAAAATTTAAAAAATAAATAAAGTTAGTTTAATGACAATTTAATTACAATTTTTATTTAGAAGAATATTGAGTATAAACATAACGGAGATTACTCCATAATATAAATAGAGTAAGTTCCATTTTCCATTGGTATCTACCACATGGAAGTAAAGTTTTGCACAGAGGAAAAAAAATGGCAGCTCTCTAGTTTCCTGTTATAGACAATACAAAGAGCAGAACGTATTCTTTAACTAAACAACACAATACATATCAGAGATATTTACCTCTAGGGTTCATCTCCAGATACCTAAAATGGCTCATTCTCTGGATTATTTTACCTTTAAATGAGAGGTTTTAAAATTTATAAACTATCTTAATGAGAAGTAATTGGAACTTCCCTGTTCTTATAATTTATTATGCTTAACACACTTTCCTCCTACTCTTTTTGATGATTTCTGCTTTAACAAGTGATTAACTGCCATGGGATTATTTGCTTTATAATTACATTTGATGAAATCCTGGCAAAAGAAATCTCACACATAGAGTCACATGCCTGAGCAGGGAAGTGATATATTTCTTTTGGGAAAATAAAAAAGAAGCAAAACTTCTCCCTGCTGCGAGTATTAATTTTTGTTAGAAAAGGATTTTATCTACTCCAGATGTTACCTTCTGTGATATAGCAAACTTGACAGTATAGTTTTAAAAAGCCCTTAATTAATGTTAATTTCAATACCTTTTATGTTGAGATTAAAAGTTACAGACAAATATTTTCTGCTCCCTGGAAACTATTTGCTATGAATACATGCATACACACACACATCACCATAAAAACTGATGCAAGCCGGGTTCAGTGGCTCAGCCTGTAATCCCGCGCCTTTGGGAGGCTGAAGTGAGTGAATTGCCTGAGCCCGCAGGTTCGAGACCCGCCTGGGCAGGCAGGACCTCATCTCTACAATAAATCAAAAAATCAGCCGGGCGTGGTAGCGCGCGCCTGTAGTTCCAGCTACGTGGAAGGCTGAGGCAGAAGGATCGCCGGAGCCCAGCAGGTCAAGGCTGTGGTGGCCGGGAGCGGCCACTGCACTCCAGTCTGGGTGACAGAGTGAGACTCCAACTCAAAAAAAACCCAAAAAATAAAAAAATAAAAAACTGATGCAAAGTTATGACAAATTTTGCTTTCATTTTATAGAAATAAATGCTTATTTAAACACGTAAGAAGAATGTTGGAAGAACATACTCAGAAAATTCAACGCATTAGAAAACCATTCTATTAACTTAAAAAGATATAATTACAATATTTTTTGAGCCTTAATAAAATTCTCAAGTTATCTGAATTTTCTCTTCCTTTTATAGAGGGTTGTTTGGGTATTTTATACTGATAACATTCTAAGAATTGCTGAGGACAATGCATACATATTAAAAGTATGGTTGAATACTATCTTCTAGACCCAGCAAAAAAAGTTCAGTTAGTATTGACTACCTAATAGATGGTGTTTTATCCTGCAATCAGGATAATATAGTAGCTATTATAATACGTCTAGTAATATGCTGGGTTCTCTGATGATGGGAAAATAAATCCAAATTCTTTGACATATATGTATGAATTTCCCACTGTCCATTTCAAACTTTTAAAAATATGAATACTATATATTCTACAGATTTCTTCATGGCTCATTTTCCTCTCATGTGAGGGCTTAAGATCTGCATGTCAGCTACGTACCAAGCAGCTGTTGCTAGGATGTGTCTGTTTCCATAGCAATAGATGAACTCTTCAGATGCATCTAGAATTCCTTCTTTTTTTTTTTTTTTTTGCTACCCTTGAATCCCTTGTCCATATGTAAATCAGCATCCAAATCTCTGACTGCAACAGAATTAATTGAAGTTATAACATCCTGTATTTAATATCATGTACATACAGTGTTATACAGTATTGGATTTTTTTTTCCCCTGTAATCTCTGTACCCTTCCCCACGCTTTTTAGATTGTGTAGCAATTCCTATGATTTGGGGTTAACACCATGCCAAGTTAGTAAAAATCAAAGACGTTTTCTGCCAATGCATTTTTTAGAAACAGTAATTAATAGGAGGAAACAACTAGATGCAAATTGACTATTTTTTTCTTCTTTTTTAAACATTCAACATGGAACCAAGAATGTGTTACAAAAGTAATGAGCACTATTTTCCACATGAATTTGAGACAAGCCCTTTGGAGTCAAGTCCAAATTTCGACCATCAGTTGAGGTTGGCCCTTCAGTAGAATTTCCAGACTTTCCAAGGTTCTACAGATCTTGTTGTGAAGTGTCACTATAATTTCTCTGGCTGTGCAGAGGACTGTGGTGTGATTACCCCCAGTAGCTCTAAAATTGTCACTACAGTTCTTACTTTTCTAATTTTTTTGTTTGTCTTTAAATTTTGTTCAAGAAGTTCAAAAGGCAGAAAGTTCTATAACATCACTCAACCAACTGTCAGAAGTTCCTGAAGAAATAGAAAGAAAAGCAGTATCACTATCACTATACACCTTACACTATGCTAAATAATCCCTGTCAAATGTTAAACAGATTGAGAACTTGGCAATTTCTTGGAGAAATAGAAAAAGTAAAGATAGGTAGAGATAGAAATCTGTACAAATAATATTTCAGTTGACTCAGAAGCAAAAGCATGTTTTTGAACAGATATGAGACTGGCTTTTTTTATATATAAATTTATACTTTCTGAGAGTATTACTTTAACACTGCTTTCTGCTTCATGTTGTAGGCTGTCTCTTATATGCAAGAATCACTCCTACTTCCTGAATCATCCATCTTCCCTAGAGGGAAGAAGAAAAGAAACACATTGTTCTTAACCAGACAGTGCACACTTGTGCCCAAATTGACTATGACAAAAGAATATATAGTGATTATATAAGTATTACATTTATTAATAACTATTTTATATTTTCCAATACAAATTGACTGGTTTTGTATTATGCCTCTGACTTTGCTATTACTTAAGGAGAAAATAAATAGTAACAATTGAAAATTATCTAATATGCCATGTTATTAAAAATTCATTTATTGTGTCTATAGTCAACAATACTGCATTGTACACCTGAAAATTTGTTAAGAGGGTAGATCTTATTTTAAGTGTTCATACCACAAAATACATGTTTAAAAAAACCATTTTGAGACACAAAATGATATTTTTATCTATTTATATAAACATATTAGGAAAGAAGTTGGGAATTTGAAGCAATATTTTAGTAGAGATTATATGGTCTATTTTTCTTAACTATAATTTTGTCAAATTTACTTTGGTAAAGGGAAGTAAAAGATCAAGTATTAAAGTACCTACTGCCTGGTTTGTAATTGCTGTTCAATAATTTCCCCCTATTTGAATTACATACATAAAAAATAGTATCCACTTACAATTATGAATTTGACTTTTTAAGATTGTTAATGGAGAAGAATCTAGGAAGTGACTTCTGTGTTCCCTCAAAACCGTGATGAGCTGCAACTGCTGAAAACAGCTGGTGATTGTTTTTAACAGCATTTGGCATCCAGGGGATGGCTCACGTCATGTCTATTTCTGCCTTGTCCTTATTATGAGAAAGAGCAGAAAATAATTTTCAATCCTGATTATATTACTATGAATTCAATTAGAGAAAACTTGATTTCTCTCAAATAAACCTCTATTTCATAAATGTTATTGATAATTTTTCTATTGATTGCATATTCAATGTAAAAAGATAAAATCATTTGAAATCCTGAATTCAAATTATTTTCTCAAATGAATGTTTCAATCATTCATGTGCAATCATTCATTGAACAAAAATGTGGACTTATCTTACTCTAGACTTTGGCTAAGCACTTAGGCACAAAGATAAGTCATAGGTGGTCACTGTCTAATTAATTATTATGTTATATATGTAATACACTAATAATTACTTTTGCATAAAGACTTAAAAATCTCCTTGTTTTATTAGTAATTGGTATTACAATATAGATTGATAATTATTAGTACAATACATAAATTACTTACTAATTAGTAATGACTATAATAAATATAAGCTTTAGGGCTGGGTACTGTGGCTCACATTTGTAATCCCAGTCCATTAAGAGCCTGAGATGGGAGAATGGCTTGAGGCAAGGAATTCCAGACCAGCCTGGACAACCCAGTGAAATACTATCTCGGCAAAAAATAAAATTTCCCAATCCATGAAATAAGATTGGCACATAATATGCTTTAAATAAATATTTAATAAATGAATGAGTAATTTAAAAAATCTTTTTGCCTTCCTCCAAATATATATAACATTGTGTTGATATTTTTTCATAAGCTACTTAAAACACATTGCCTGAAGCTACTATTTTATTCTTAGATAAGTTTCTCCCCTGTAAGTGAAGAGACTATGAATGATTATTGTTTTAATCCTTAAGTTTATTTAGGAATTTTCTTCCAGAAAAAAGGCAATTCCAAGTATTAATAAAATACCACAAAGGCAATATGCAATGGATATCAAAGTGGAAAAGAGATTTTAATGTGACTATTGTTTCTTCAGTTTTTCCCCAGATTCTCCTTTATCACAAGAAGCTTTGAAAAACATATGAAATATATAATGAAGAGAAACTTGATGGGAGTGTGAATAAGTTGGATAACAGAATCTGTATCAAAAGATAGGTTGCAGCAATTGGCAAAAAAACTAACATGATAACACGTACAAAGGATAATTGTATAGGGTTACATTTATATCCAAGTAGAACAAGTACATGAATTCTAGTGCTGAGTAATTTTGACTTAGAATAGTTTGTAAAAAACCCAACTTAATTAATTTGTTATTTTTATTTTATTTTATATATTTTTTTACTTTAGATTCAGGGTACACATGCCTGTTTACTTCACGGACATATTGTGTAGTGGTGGGGATTGGGTCTCAGGTAGCCCATCCCCACATAGTGAACATTGTTCCCCATCAGTAGTTTCTGAACCCTAACCTTTCCCCCCGCTTGGTGTCTCCCAGTGTCTATTATTTCCATCTTTGTGACTACTTAGCTCCCACATATGAGTGAGGACATGTGGTGTATAATTTTCTGTTTCTGAATTAATTTACTTAGGATGATGATCTCCAGCTCCATTCATGTTGCTGTAAAGAACATGATTTCATTCTTTTATATGGTTGCATGGTATTCCATGGTATATACATTCCACATTTTCATTATCTACTGATAAGTTGATGGGCACTTAGGTTGATTCCACATATTTGCAATTGTGAATTGTACTGTGATGGACATGAGGGTGCTGGTGTGTTTGTTATATAATGGCCTCTGTTCCTTAGGGTAGATACCTAGTAGTGGTATTGCTGAATCAAATGGTAGATCTACTTTTAATCAGAGTAATCTCTATACTGTTTTCCATAAAGATTGTGCTAATTTACACTTTGACCAGTAGTGAATAATTACCCCTTTTCTCCACATCCATCTATTTTTTCAGCCAGCATCTATTCTTTTTTTAATAATAACTATCCTGAGTACTGTAAGGTGGTATCTCATTGTGATTTTAATTTGCATTTTCCTGAATATGAGTGATGTTGAGCATTTTTTTCATATGCTTGTTGGTCATTTTCATATGTTTGTTGGTATCTACTATTGAGAGATGTCTCATCATATCACTTGCTCACCTTTTAAGGAGTTATAGTTACTTTTTTCTTGCTGAATTGTTTGAGTTATTTGTAGATTCTGAATATTAATCTTTTATCAGGTATATAGCAGTGCTACTGATTTGTGCACAATTTTGTATCCTAAAACATTACAGGATTCATTCATTAAGTCCAGGAGTCTTTTGGAGGTATCTTTAGGATTCTCTAAGCATAAGACCATATCATAGGCATACAGAAATATTTTTTATTTCTTCTTTTCCAATTTCTTTTCTTGCCTGATTTCTCTAAGATTTCCAGTAGTATGTTGAATGGTAGTGGTGAAAGCGGGAATCCTTGCTTTGTTCCAGTTTTGAGGGGAAATGTGTTCAACTTTTCTCCGTTCAGGATGACATTGCCTTGGATTTGTCATATATAGCTTATTATTTTGAGGACTGTTCCCTCTGCCTATTTTGCTGAAGGTTTTCATCATGAAAGGATGCTGAATTTAATCAAATGCTTTTTCTGCATCTATTGAAATGACCATATGATTTTGTTTTTAATTCTGTTTATGTAGTTGATTATGTTTATTAACTTGCATATGTTGAACTATTCTTGCATTCCTGGGATAAAAAACACTTGATCATGGTGTGTCATTATTATTGTTACTATTAGTGCTGTTGAACTCAGTTTGCTGATATTTTGTTGAGGATTTTTGCATCTATGTTCTTAAGGGATGTTGGTGTGTAATTTTCTTTTTTTGTTGAATCTTTTCCTGGCTTTGGTATCAGAGTGATACTGGCCTAGTAGAATGAGTTTGGAAGGACTCTCTCTTCTTCAACCATGTAAAATATCTTCAGTAAAATTGGTACCAGTTCTATTTATGAAGGTCTGGTCAAATTCACCTATGAGTTCATCAGGTACTGTTTTGTGTTGGGAGACTTCTAATTACTATTTTAATCTCACTACTCATTATTGGTTTGCTCTGGTTTTCTATTTCTTATTTATTCAAGGTTAGGTGGTATGTTTCCAAGAATTTATCTAATTCCTTTAGATTGTCTAGTTTGTTTGCATAGAGCTATTCATAATAGTCTTGGATGATCTTTTGAATTTCTGTTACATTGGTTATAATATGTCCTTTTTCAAATCTGATTGAGCTAATTTGAGTCTTCGCTCTTGGTTTCTTAATTAATCTAGCTAAGGTCTATCCAATTTGTTTTTCTTTTCTTTTTTTTTTTTTTGAGTTGGAGTCTCACTCCATTGCCCAGGCTAGAGTGCAGCAGCATGCTCATGGCCACTCCAGTGAGCTCATGCGATCCTTCCACCTCAGTCTTCCAAGTAGCTGGAACTACAGACATGCTACCATGCCTGGCTAATTTTTTTAATTTATTGTAGAGATGAGGTGCTACCCCATCCACTTAATTTTTTTTTTAATTTATTATAGAGATGAGGTCTCACAAAGTTGCCCAGGTTGGTCTCAAACTCCATGGGCTCAGGCAATCCTTTCACTCAACCTTCCAAAGTGATGGGATTACAGGCTTGAGCCACCATGCCTGGCCCATTTTGTTTATCTTTTTAAAGAACCAACTATTTGTTTCATTGATCCTTTGTATTTTTTATTCAATTTCATTTAGTTCTGCTCTGATCTTCTTAGTAATTTTTTTCTGCTAGCTTTGGGTTTGATTTGTAAGACTTTTGTTTTAGTTCCTTGAGGTATGATGTTATGTTGTTGATATGCAGTCTTTTAATCTTATTAATGTAGGCCTTAAGCACTATAAGTTTTTCTCTGAGCACAGCTTTGGCTGTGTCCCAGAGGTTTTGATAATGATATGTAAGGTACTATTCCATTCATCATACTGATTGTCACCTAGTTGCCTTATTTATTTATTTCCTCTATTGTGTTGGTGTTCCATAAGGAAGGCCTGTAAACTTTATAATTTCCATCATCTTTCTACTGGTGTATTGTGAATTTTTGTTTCAGTATTTAGAACTCCTTTGAGTATTTCTTGTAGAGCTGGTCTAGTAGTAACAAATTCCCTCAGTGTTTGCTTGTTTGTGAAGGACTTCATTTCTCCTTCATTTATGACCCTTAGTTTTGTGGAATACAAAATTCTTGACTGACTGTCACTCTGTTTGAGGAGATTAAAGATGGGGCCCCAATTCCTTCTGGGCTTGTCATGTTTCTTCTGAGAAGTCTGCTGTTCGTCTGGTAGGTTTATCGTTGTAAGTTATTTGATGCTTTTGTTTCACTGTTCTTAAAATTATTTTCTTCACATTAACTTTGCATAGCCAGATGACTATATGTCTTGGGGATGACCTTTTTTCAATGATTTTTTTGTTGTTGTTCTTTGGGTTTCTTGTATCTGAATGTCTAGATCTCTGGCATGGGCAGGAAAGTATTCTTTCATTATTTCCTCAAATAGGTTTCCAAACCTATTGCCTTCTCTTCTTCTTTAGGAACACCTATGACCCTAGGTTTGAATGTTTTACATAATCCTACATTTTTTTGGAGACTTTGTTCCATTCTCTTGATTCTGTTTTCTTTATTGTTGTCTTACTAGGTTAATTCAAAAGCTTTGTCTTCAAGTTCTGAGATCCTTTCTTCTGCATGTTCCAGTCTACTGTTAAAAATTTTCCACATCATTTTGAACTTTCCTAAAGTCTCCTTTCATTTCCAGAATTTCAGTTTGGTTTTCTTTTTAATGTGTCTATCTTTTTGGAGAATTTTTCATCTATAACCTGAATAGTTGTTGCTCGTTTTTTTACCGCTTATTGATCAATTTTATTATCAGCATTTTGAATTCTATGCCTGGAATTTCAAAATTTTCATTGTTGTTAGCGTTCTTAGCTGAACAGTTGGTGTGATCTTTAGGGAGTGTTGGAGAACTTTGTTCATATTGTCAGAATTTTTTTTTCTGGTTCCTTCTCATGTGGGCAATTTATTTTTATTTTAGGTTGACAGGAAGGTTATGTAGGCACTGTAGGGTACCTTTAGTTTTATATATACAGCCTTGGTGTAGTTAGTTTCTCAATTGCTAGCTGTGGCAGCCCTGGTTTAGAAAGTGTTATTAGATGGTGCTTGGGATCTGTCCTTTCCCAATGCTGAGGTATTGTTTCTGATGCGTTGACTTTACTGTTGACCTCTGACCAGAAGGTGGCACTGGTGGAAGAAAGTCATCTGTAATGGTTGCTGTAGGGTTCTCCTTGGTGAGTGTTGCTCCAAGAAAATGCCCAGTCAGCCTATGCCAAGGATGGGGCTCTGGAAATTTTCCAAATTCTCTGTGTGTTTTGAATCTTCATGGGGAGTAAAGGAAAAGTGAGCTGAAGCACCCCAGGAGTGTGCGCTCTTGGCTAGCCTAATGTGGATTAGGAGTCCCAGGTCACCGGGGTAATGTTGAAAACTAACTTAACTGATTTATAACGTTAAAATAAATATATGCAGAAAATGTGGTGTGAATTATCAAAATTCTGATGCAACTGTGTAACAGAGGTATAGTTTCTAGGACAAAAAAGGTGATATCTTATTTGTTATATGCTGATGAGAATATCCATAATTATTATACTCAGATTTTAGATCACACAAAGGGCACAGAAAACTAAAGTACAAACCGATTGCTGATGGGTCTGGAAACCATGTCACAAAGAATTCTTAGATGAACTCAGATGATTTGACCTGGAAAGAACAATCAAGAAGTCATAACTGTTCACAAAATTTAATTATTAGAAGAATTGTCCTGAAAAAATAATCATAATAAATTATCATGAAAGGGTGAAAGTCAAAGAAAAAGGTTAGGACCCAAGCTAAAGAAGGAATGTAAATGAGGATACTTGTCAGTTAAAGAGAGTATGGTCACATCTGACTGGTGGAGGAATGAACCAATCCTAGGGAGATTAGGGTTTTCTGTCACTAAATGTGTCTACATACCTGATGAAGGACCATAGGGTGTAAACTGCAGGGATAGAACTATCAGATAAGTAATTTAAATAATCTAATAGCAGCTTTTTTTTTTTTTGCAAAGATGAAGTTGTTTTTTTTTTTTATTAATCAATATTTTTTATTATGGTTTTGTGGGGTACAGTTAAGGGTTAGGTGTACAAT
>NW_007247902.1:0-1195 GCF_000164805.1 Carlito syrichta | reverse complement strand
CCTTTCTTCATGTGTTTGTTGGCTGCTCGAATGTCTTCTTTTGTGAAGTGTCTGTTCATGTCTTTTGCCCATTTTATAATGGGGTTGTTTGTTTTCTTCTTTTCAGTACGTTTCAGTTCCTTGTAGATCCAGGATGCTAAGCCTTTGTCAGACCTAGAGTTGGCAAATACTTTTTCCCAGTCTGTAGGCTGTCTCCCTGCTCTCTTGATGGTTTCTTTGGCTTTGCAGAAGCTTGTCAGTTTAATAAGGTCCCATTTGTCTATCTTCTCTCTTAAGTCCTGTGGGTTTCAGGTTTTATACAGGAATTGGATGCCAGTTCCGATTTCCATGAGAGTATTTCCTTCCTTTTCTAAGGTTCTTATGGTTTGAGGTTTTACATTTAGGTCTCTGATCCATTTGGAGTTAACCTTTGTGCATGGGGATAGATAGGGGTCCTGTTTCAATCTTCTGCATGTGGTCAGCCAGTTTTCCCAGCACCATTTACTGAATAGGTTCTCCTCTCCCCAGTGGTAGGTGGTGGGGGCTTTGTCGAAGATGAGTTGGTTGAGAAATTGAGGTTTTGCTTCTGGAATCTCAATTGTTCCATTGATCTATATGCCTGTTCCTGTACCAATACCAAGCTGTTTTGATGATTGTAGCTTTATACTAAAGTTTGAAGTTTGGTATTGTGATACCACCTGCTTTGTTTTTTTTTGCTGAGGATTGTTCTGGCTATTCTTGGATGTTTGTGTTTCCATATGAATTCCTGTGTTGTTTTTTCTAGGTCTGAGAAGAATGTTGTTGGTAATTTAATGGGTATTGCATTGAATTTGTAGATTGCCTTAGGTAAGGTGGACATCTTCACAATGTTGATTCTTCCGATCCATGAGCATGGGATATTTTTTCACTTGTTCATGTCAGCTTTGATTTCTTTGAGCAGTGTTTTGTAATTTTCATTGTAAAGGTCTTTCATGTCTCTGGTTAGGAAGATGCCAAGGTATTTCATTTTTGGGGGGGCTATTGTGAATGGAATTGTGTTTTTTATTTGGGTTTCTGTTTGTTTATTATTGGTGTAGAGAAATGCGATTGTCTTTTGTACATTTATTTTGTATCCTGAGACTTTGTCAAAGGCCTTTATCAATGTAAGGAGGCCTTTGACAGATTCTCTTGGGTTTTCAAAGTACACAATCATATCATCTGCATAGAGAGATAACTG
>NW_007247901.1:0-12801 GCF_000164805.1 Carlito syrichta | reverse complement strand
TGAGTGTCCCAGTGACTGGTCTTCCTTTGTGATGGGTACCATGTGACTGTCCCACCTCTATAATGGGGGTAATGGGGGTTCTATTGACTGGCCCTCCGGTGTGATGGCTGTCCCAGTGAATGTTCCCTCTCCATTTTTGGTGCTCCTGCAACTGGCCCTCCTCTGTCGTGGGACAAACCCCATTCTGAGATTGGTTTTCCGGTGACTTTCTACTCTTTGATGCATGCTTTTGTGACTGGCTATCCTCTGTGATGAGTGTCACAGTGACTGACCCAGCTCTGTGATGGGAGCCCCAATGACTGCCACTCCTCCCTGATAAGTGCCCTATTGATTGGCGCTCCTGTGTGATAGGTACCACCGTGAGTGGTCTTGATTTGTGATACTTATTACATTGACTTGACTTCTTCTATAATTGGTCACCCAGTGATCAGTCCACTTTTGGGATAGGTGATGAGTGATTGGCCCTTCTTCAAAATGTGTCCCATAAGTCTTTCTTCTCTGTGTTGGGTTCCCCAGTGACTGTCTTTCATCTTTGATCAGTGCCCAGTTACTGGGCCACCTCCATATTTGTGTTGCAGTGACTGTCCTTCCTCCATAATGTTTGCCTCAGTGAGTAGTCCTTTTCTGTAATCGGTGTCCCATTTACTGGGTTTCCCAGTGACTGGCCCTCATTAATAAAGTGTGTCTCAAGGGCTGGACCTCCTCTATAATGTGTGCCCTAGTGATTGGGCCTACCCAGATATTGATACCTAAGTGACAGGTCTTCAAATAATATGGGTGCCCAGTGACTAACCCTTCCCTCTAATGGGTTCACAATGATTGGGCCTCCTCCATAATGGGTGCCCCAGTGACTATTCCCTTTTTGTGATTGGTGACCAAATGACTGCTCATCTTTTGTGATTGGTGCTACAGTGTCATGTGTGTTCTAGTAATTGAACCTCCTCCAAAAATGATGCCTAGTGAATTTTTCACCTCTGTGATTAGTGCCCAATTATTTGCTCCTCCTCCATAACGGGTAACACATTGACTGGTCCTCCTCTGCCTTGGGTGTCCCAGTGACTGTGCCAGCTACAAAATATGTGTCCCAGTGTCGAGTCCACCTCTGTGATGAATGTCACAGAAACCGACCCTCCTCCATAATGAGTTCCTCAGGGATTAGCTCTCCTTTTTGATGTGTGTCACATTGACACATCTTTCTGTGTGATGGGTGCTCTCCCCTGTAATGGTAGAGCAAGTCACAGGTTCTTTTCCATGATTGGTGTCCCCAAGACTGGAGTTCCTTTTTGTTGGGTGCTACAAGGACAGGCCATCTTTGTTCATGGGTGTCCCAGTGATTGGCCTTCTACTGTTATGTATAGCTTTGTGACCGACTATCAACTGGAATGGCTGTCACAGTGACTGGCCATACTCTATGATGGGTGCCCTAGTGCCATCACTCCTGTATGACAGGCCCCCTAGTGACAGGCCCTGATTTGTGATGGTTGTTCCAGTGACTAGTTCTCCAAAATTGGAGTCCAAGTGATTAGTTCACTTCTCTGATGAATTACTGCTGACTTGCCTCCTCGAAAATGGGTACCTGAGTGACTGACCCTCTTCTTGGATGAATGCCATGGTGATTGGCTTTCCTCTGCAGTCAGTGCCTCAGTGAGTAGACCTCCTCCCTATTGGTAACCCAGTGACTGGCCCTCATGAATTATGGGTTTTCCAGTGACTCTACCTCCTCTGTAATTTGTGTCCAGTGACTCACCCTCTTCCATAATGGTCGGCTCAATGGAAAACCCTTCTCTATGATGGGTGTCCCATTTACTGGACCTACTCTATTATGGGTTCATCAGTGACAAGCTCTTCTCTGTGATGGGTGTCACAGTAATTGAGCCTTCTTCATAATGAGTGTCACAATGATAGGACCTCCTTCATAAGGGGTGCTCCAGTATCTAAACCTCCTTTGTCATTGGTATCACTGTAACAGGCTCTCCTGTTTTATTGGTGCTCCAGGTACAGGCCTTTCTCTGTGATGGGAGTCACAGTGACTGGCCTTTATCTATTTTTGTCTTCCCCATGACTGACTCTATTCCTTCATGGGTGCCACAAGTAATGGGTGTATCAGTGATTAGCTGTCTTCTGCTATGCATGCCTTTGTCTATGACCCTCCCCTGAAGGTTGCCACAGTGACTGTTCCTCTTCTGTGATGGGTTCCCTAGTGACTGCCCCTCTTCTGTGAGGGGTGTTCAAGTTACTGTGCCTCCTCTGTGATGGGTACTCCAGTGACTAGTCCTACTCTGTGATCAGCATCCCAGTGATTCACCTCCCATCCAGTAAGTGCCTCAGTGACTGGGCCTTCTCTTTTATCTTTTTCCTAGTAATTAGTCTTCGTTTGTGGTGTGTATCACAGTGGTTTTCCTCCTTTGTGATGAGTGCTTCATTTTCAGGGCCTCTTTTGTGCTTCATACCTCAGTGTTGGAATGATTCTTAATTGGTGTCCCAGGGACTGGTCCTCCTCAGTAATGTGTGCCTCAGCGACTGGCCCTCCTCTGTAATGTGTGACTCAAAGATAGGCTCTCTTTGGAGATAAATGCCCCAGGGACTGACTCTTCTCTAAAGGGTTTCCCAGAGACCGGTTTTCTGTGATGATTGTTCCAGAAATGGCTCTCAACTCTGATCGGTGTTCCAGTGAGTTACATTCTTGTGATGGCTTCCCTAGTGCCTGGCCCTCCCCTATAATATGTGCCCCAGTGACTGTACTCCTCTGTAATGTGTGCTACAGTGATTGGCTCTCCTCTGTGATGATACTGCAGTAATTAGTCATCCTCTGTCATCCATGCCCCAGCGATAGTCCTTCATCCATAATGAATGTCCCCAGGACTATCCTTCCTCTGTCCTGTGTACCGCAATGTCTGTCTCTCATTTTTTGTGGTTGTCCTTGTGACTGGCTCTACACTGTGAATCACTGGTTCTACCCAGTGAAGAGGCCTCCTTCTTAATGTGTTCCCCTGTGACATTCCTTCCTCCATTATGGGTGCCGCAACAACTGGCCCTCCTCCATTATAAGTGCACCAATGTCTGTACCTTCTCTGCTATTGGTGCCCCAGTGACTGATTCTCCTCCATTATGGTTGACCCAGTGGCTAGCTCTTCTCTGTGTTGGGTGCCTCGCTTACTGTCCCTCGTCCATTATGGGTGCATCCAGGACTGTGCTTTCTTTATTATTGGTACACCAGTGATTGTCCCCCCTCCATACTGATTGCCCTAGTGAATAGCCCTCCTCTGTGATGGATGTCCCTTTTCATAGACCTTCTCCATAATGAGCGCCCAATGTGGGTGGCTGTTCTTTGTGGTAGCTGTCCCAAATTCTGAGCCTCCTCCATAATATGTGCCCCAATGACTGGTCCTCCCTTGTGAATGATGCCCAAGTGACTGACCTTCATATATGATGAATGCCCCAGTGATTAGCCCTCCTCTATGCTGTGTCACATTGCCTCCTCCATAATGGTTGCCCCAGTGACTGCGCTTCTCTGTGATTGGTGCTCTCCATGACTGACCATCTTCTGTATGTGCGTTACAGTGATTAACCTTAATCTGCGATGGATGTCTCATGGAATAGTCCTCCTGAATAGTATGCATTGAACCTCTTCTGTGATTTGTGCTTCAGTCACTGACTTTCCCCCAAGTTTGGTGTCTCAGTGACAATCCCTCCTCTGTGATGTGTGCCCCAATGACTGGCTCTCCTTTGTGATTCATGTCCCGGGGACTGGGTCTCCACCATGATATGTGCTCCATTGACTGGACTTCCTCTGTGTATGGTACCCCAGTGATTGGATTTCCTCCAAATTGTGTGCCTCAGTGAATAGTTTTCCTCTGTGATGGCTGTTCTTGTAACTGGGTCTACTGCATAATTGATCTTCCATTTACTAGCCTTCCTCTGTGATGTGTGGTGTAGTGACTTGCTCTCCCCTGTTATGGGTGTCCTTGTGACTGACTATCCTCTGTGTTAGATGTTCCAGTGACAGGGCCCCCTTTATTATGGGTGTCCTGCTAACTGGCCTCCCTTGATGATGAAAGCCACAGTGACAAACCCATTTCATGAAAATGCCCCAGTGACTGATTCACCTCTGTGAGGTGTGCCCAGTGACTAGCTTTCATCTGTGATCATTGCTCCAGTGATTGGTTCGCCTACACAATGGGTGGCACAGTGATTAGCCCTCCTGCATTATGGATATGCCAATGATTATGCCTTCTCAGTGAGTGGTGCTCCTTTTCCTTACCCTCCTCCCTAATGGGTGCCTAGTGACTAGTTTTCCTCTATGATGGGTGTCCCAGTGAGTGACTTTCTTCTTTGATGGATGTACCATTGACTGACCCTCGTCTGTTATTACTGTCCAGTATCTAGTCCTCTTCTATGATTGGAGTCTACCTTTTTCTTCTGTGATGAATGTCCCAGTATTTGACTCTTCTTTGTCATGTGTGCTTCAGTGACTGTTCGTCCTCCTTTTTGTTTGGTGCCTTTGACCAGTCGTCCTCTGTGACCTGTGCTCCTCTTCTATGTAATTCATGCCCCAGTGACTGGCCCTCATCTGTGATCAGTGTCTCAGTGATTGGCCCTTCTATTCGAGGGTGCCCCATTGACTAGTCCTCCTCTGGGATGGATGCATCAGTGTATGGCCCTCCTTGGTGATGAGTGCTTCAATTTTTGGTCCTATTCTGAGATGGGTGCCTCAGTGACTGGCTGTCTTTTCTGATGGATGCCTAATTGACAATCTTTCCTTTGTGATGGGTGCCCCAGTGATGGGATCTCCTTCTATTGAGTGCCCCCAATGATTTTCTCTCCTTTGAGATGGGGAGCCTCAGTGACTGGCCATTCTCTGTGATATTTTCCTTAGTAACCATGACTTTTGTGTCATGGGTATCATAGTGACTAGCCTACCTCTAAAATAAGTAGCACAGTGAATTTTCTACTTCTGTGATGGATGGTCTAGTGACTGACCCTCTTCTGTGATTGATGTCTCAGAAACATGCCCTATGTGATAGGTGCCACAGTGACACTGACTCCTCTGTGATGGTTGCTCCAGTGACTAGCCCTTCTATGTAATAGTTACCACAGTGATTTTGCCTCCTCTGTGATGGGTGGCTAGTGACTGACCCTCTTCTGTGATGAGTGATTCAGTGACTGACCCTCAACTGTAATGTGTCCCTCAGTTACTGGCTCTTCTCTGTGACAGCTTTATCAGCACTATCTTTCCTTCCTGATGGATGCCCAGGAAGTAGCCTTTTTCTGTGATTGGTGCCCTGGTGACTGGTCCTCCTATATAATATGTGGCTCCTTCGCTGGCACCTCTGTCGTTAAGGATATAATGCTCCAGTGACATAATGCTCCTCTGACATTAAGGACATAATGCCGAGTGATTTGCTGTCCTCTGTTATGAGTGCCTCAGTAACTGACCATTCAATACGATCTCTGTCCCAGTGACTGGCTTTCATCCATAATGAATGTCCTAGCTACTAGCTCTCCTCTGATGAATGCCCCAGAGTCTGACTTTTCTTGGTGATGTGTATCCTGATGACTGACTCTCCTCTCTGATGGTAGCCTCTGGTCATATTTCATAATTTGTGCCCCAGTGATTTCCCTTTATTCATTTGGGTTCTCCAGTGTTATGCTTCAAGTAACATTCAGCTGCTTACCTTTGGTACTGATAAATCAAAGGATAGGGAACTGATAGAAAGATTATTTCTTTGGGAGGCTGAGGTGAGTAGATTGCCTGATCCCGTGGTTTGGGACCCACTTGGGCAACTTGGCGAGACCTCATCTCTACAATAAATCAAAAAATCAGCCAGGTGTCATAGCGCATGCCTGTAATTCCGGCTACTCGGAAGGCTGAAGCAGCAGAAGGATCACCAGAACCCAGAAGGTCGAGTTTGCAGTGGCCAGGAGCGGCCACTGCACTCCAGTCTGGGCGACAGAGTGAGACTCCAACTCAAAAAAAAGTAAAATGAAATAAAAATTATTTCTGAATTTGAATCCCGGAATCAGAGCTGGCTCCAGGATATTTAAAAATGGTTCTGCTCTGTCAAAGATGAGTTGGTTGAGAAATTGAGGTTTTGCTTCTGGAATCTCAATTCTATTCCATTGATCTATATGCCTGTTCCTATACCAATACCAAGCTGTTTTGATGATTGTGTAGCTTTATAATAAAGTTTGAAGTCTGGTAGTGTGATACCACCTGCTTTGTTTTTTTTTTTTTTTGCTGAGGAGTGTTCTGGCTATTCTTGGACGTTTGTGCTTCCATATGAATTCCTGCATTGTTTTTTCTAGGTCTGAGAAGAATGTTGCTGGTAATTTGATGGGTATTGCATTGAATTTGTAGATTGCCTTAGGTAAGATGGACAACTTCACAATGTTGATTCTTCTGATCCATGAGCATGGGATATTTTTCCACTTGCTTGTGTCAACTTTGATTTCTTTGAGCAGTGTTTTGTAGTTTTTCTTGTAAAGGTCTTTCACGTCTCTGGTTAGGAAGATGCCAAGGTATTTCATTTTTTTTCTGTGGCTATTGTGAATGGAATTGTGTTTTTTATTTGGGTTTCTGTTTGTTTATTATTGGTGTAGAGAAATGCGATTGTCTTTTGTACATTTATTTTGTATCCTGAGACTTTGCCAAAGGTCTTTATCAGTGTAAGGAGGTTTTTGACAGATTCTCTTGGGTTTTCAAGGTATACAATCATGTCATCTGCAAAGAGAGATAACTTGACTTCCTCTTTTCCTATTTGGATACCCCTGATTGCCTTCTCTTCTCTGATTGCTCGAGCCAGGACTTCCAATACTATGTTGAACAGGAGGGGTGAGAGTGGGCATCCTTGTCTTGTTCCAGTTTTCAGGGGAAATGGTTTTAATTTTTGTCCATTTAGGAGTATGCTCGCTGTGGGTTTCTCATAGATGACTTTTACTATTTTGAGGTATGTTCCCCATATGCCTAGATGTTCAAGGGTTTTTATCAAGAAGGGGTGCTGGATTTTATCAAAAGCTTTTTCTGCATCTAATGATATAATCATATGGTTTTTGTTTTGACATCTGTTGATGTATTTAACAACATTTATGGTTTTACGAATGTTGAACCAGCCTTGCATCCCAGCAGAATGGCAATTATCAACAACTCAAAAAATAACAGCTCCTGGAGAGGGTGTGGTGAAAAGGGAACACTTCTACACTGTTGGTGGGAGTGTAAACTAGTGCAACCTCTGTGGAAAGCAGTGTGCTGATTCTTAAAAGCTCTAAATACCAACCTCCCATATGACCCCACAATCCCCCTACTGGAAATATATCTTGAAGAACACAAATCACTCTATAAAAAAGATACCTGCACATGCATGTTTATCGCAGCATTGTTCACAATAGCAAGAACCTGAAAACAGCCATGCTGCCCGTCAAAAGAGGACTGGATTTAAAAAAATGTGGTACATATACACGATGGAATACTACGCAGCCATAAAAAAGAACAAAATCATGAATTTCGCAGCAACCTGGATGGAACCAGAGTCTATAATAGTGAGTGACCTCTCACAGAAACAAAGATCCGAGTATCACATGTTCTCACTCAAATAATGGACCTTAAACATCCAATGCAATACTATACGAAAATGACTGACCGTACTGGGAAACTATGGTGGGGGGAGGGAGATGGGATTAACAGTAGCAAATATCTGTCTGGGAACGGGGAAACACACCATATCAACAGGGTGCCTGAATGAAACGCAATTGTATACCTAACCCGTAACTGTACCCCACAACTTCACAATAAAAAAAATGGTTCTGCTCACTCCACAGGCTTTTACCGCTCACTTTTATAAGTCCAGCATTGTTAGTACCTACATATTAGCCATATGAGAAGCAGATAATTTTATATAACTTGGGTTTCAGCCTCATTTATGGGTAGTGACATTTTTCAGTTCAGACATCCTAGTGCCATGTATCAGAGGTATCTTATAGTTGTTATCAGTAGTGTCCAGCAGAAACATTAATCAAGTTTTTCAGAGTGAAGGGAGTTCATTACACCGAAACCATCATGAATTATGCAAGCTATGCAAGTCACAAAATGAATAATTGCTAGATACACAACTTGCACAAACACGAGATTTATGATTACATTGATACTATATTATTCAAACTTATAACCAGTCAGAAAAAAGAAGAAAATGAGGACTTGTTTTTCAGTTGATTAGACATAGCCTATAGGAAAGTCAAGTATCCCCTGAAGCTACTTACTGGGACTGTATGTGAAATAAGGAAACACACATTTTATTAGCTCTTAAAAATATTGTTCAGGAATGTGCAGAAGTATTTGAGTCTTGCTATGCCCTTTTTTAGGAGCTGTGACAAGATAAACAGACATTAGTGGGACATTGTATCATTTTCCCACTGTCAGTTGAAGCCATAATATCTATCATGAGAGTAGCTATGTCATTCAGCCTTATTATACACATGTTTAAGGTTCTTTCCTTCAGCTGACTTTTATGCTTTATAGACTTAGTTATGAGAGTAATAATTTTAACAATTCTCCAGGTACAGAGTATGATAGTATTTTAATATCACTATTATAAACAAAACTAGAAAGACTCCTTATGCTGAAATGAGGCCTTGTAACCCTGATTGGAGCCAAGACATGTTGGAAAAAAATTTAGAGACATTTCCAAGCCCCTCAGTTTAAGCATCTCTATACCTATAGCATTAATGCTGGTTTCCATTTTCATTATCATTGCTGTGATGTTCCTTGGTTCATCTGAGATAAAAGTAAAACACTCTCTAGGGTTAATGGCACATGTGCCTCTTTGAGATGTGGTAAGAACCTCTAAAACCATTCAGCTTTGCAGCACTGCCTTACAAATTAGAGTCATTTCAGTAGTTTTGTTTGTTTGTTATTGCTCAATGCTCACTGTGTGAACTTAACTAAGACTTTGATGTGGAAGGATACAATTTTCAGTCCTATATAGGGTGAATAAGAAATTAGGTACATAACCATATCACTTAAATACAGATCTCATTCATTGAGTGTGCAGATAGGGCAAGTTGGTTATGCTTGCTTTTTGCAGTGTGCTATATTTCTGTACTTGGGTCCATGGAAGCCCATGGAAACCCATGAGTGTATCTGCCAATCCGTATGGGGAGAAAGTAAGGCCATAAATTAGTACCACAGATCCACCTAGTCTCACCAGTTTACTCCTGGTCTCTGAGTCCAATCAGTAGCTAACAAATTTCTCACCTTAAGGACAATAACGTTTGGACATTGTTTTAAAGCGACCGAGTCCATACGCCAGGTTGTATTTATTTATTTATTTATTTTTGAGTTGGAGTCTCACTCTGTCACCCAGACTGGAGTGCAGTGGCCGTTCCCGGTCACCGCAACCTCGCCTGCTGGGCTCTGGCGATCCTTCTTCCTCAGCCTTCCAAGTAGCTGGAACTACAGGTGTGTGCTACCATGCCTGGCTAATTTTTGATTTGTTGTAGAGATGCGATCTCGCCAAGTTGCCCAGGCAGGTCTCGAACCTGCAGACTCAGGCAATCCACTCACCTCAGGCTCCCAAAGGTGCGGGATTACAGGCTGAGCCACCGAGCCCGGCGCCAGGTTGTATTTAAAAGATGTTGCCTTGACTGGTTTTATGTTTTCAACACAAGGAACTTGTTTGTTTAATCTTCCATATTGGAGGAATGAGCCATATTATTCCATCTCATATCTGATGGGATCCTTCTGTGGTTTGATAATTGAGACATGGGACTTCAAACTCACTTTAATATAACTAAGAATTAGTATATTATCTATTATGATAGATTGGCTCAAAAAGGTGAAATCACGGCTTCATTTATTTATAGTTTTCTTAATGGGCCATCGCTGCAAACTAATTATTGTCATCACTATTAGCTGTCCAACTTCCCACTCTGAACTCTCAAATGTACAGATTTGTCTGCTTTCAGTGAGTTCCCTGAGGAGTGAGACCCCTTAAGGGAATCCAGAGACTCCGGGGCCAGAAGTTGCCCACATATCCAAAAATTTGAATAATTGAATGCACTATCATAGGAAGAGTCCCCCTCTAAATACACATATCCATCAGTAGTTATAACAAAAGATAATAGAATAAGAATAGTAAGAATCATTCTGTTTGCTTAAACAGCAGTTTTTAGTCTCATACCAGCTGTACATTCCTCTGAGACTGTTTCTCTGGTCTGGGAACAGGGCCTGTCAGTTCAGGTATATACTTTTTCATTCGAGAATGGTGTATCTGTGACTTGATGTCCCCGAGCTTCAATGCATTTTTATTGATGAGTAGGACGCCATAGGTTCCCTTTTACTTTTTGTACTGCTGTTGTTCTGGTCCTCCCTCTCTCTATTACTTCAGTAACATCTGCTCCCTTGGGTGGGAGAGACGCCCATGTTCTCTGTTGTCCAGAAATTACCTAGAGGAAGAAAGTTTGTGAACCACGTTAAAAATTGTCCCAAGTGGGAACTATATATTCTTATAAGCACCTGATGTATTATGTCTGTGGCACCACTTTCTTTAGAGGTATAGAAAAACCATCTGCCATAAACCTTTTAAAAAGGACTTAAATTAATCCTACTTTGGGTACTGACTGACAAATGTAATACCAAATACCTGTGTTCAATTTACTAGTGTCTCTGAAAGATAGCTAGAGATTATTGAATTGAAAGATTGGGCAGTCATAGTCTTACATCTGATGGAGTGTTCATTATATTTACTGAGGGAGTGGGGTAGGCTGCCACTTGCCTACAGTAAATTATAATTTTTAAAATGTCTGATTGTTAAAACCTGACTATGAACAATTTATCTATGTCTAACCTGTGCTAGCTACCCTGCCTTGATTATTCCTCCTTAGAGATTTTCAATTTCATAATCATATGGTATACAGAAGGGTGAAGGTCTGTTTTCTGTAGTTTCTTCAGAGTTGCCAGTGGGTGTAGTACAGCCTAAACAGAGATTAAAAATCTCTCCCTGTCTGATCTAAAGCATGCAGTTCTGTTTCACAAGTAGCATTATTTCTTGGCACCATTCTGTGTGCATGGAATGGATGGAATCTGGAAGAAATAAATATAATCAGACAGGTAAAAGGACATGGATAAAATTTTATTGGATTATAATCATTACAAAAGGCGTAATAAAAAGAATAACTGAAGGAAATCACTCCATCAGGTAGCAGAACAATGAAGTGAACCCAGATATACATTTTGAAAATTTTAGGTGGTATCTGATCACCTTTTGTATAAAAACCAAAAGTCCTGCAGTTACCAGCATAACATATAATAAACTTTTATTTCTGTGATTTTAGTATAAGCACCAAATTTCAGAATTTTTAATGTATTTCTGAACTGTAGTGGCAACCTGAGAGACTTTTCTGAACTGTAATTTGAGCCAGGCACTCAAGTGAATTTTATATAATAACTGTAAGTTTCATTGTGCCTTCCAACCACAAAGCTCTCGACAGGTAGAACGCATGAAGCTAAGCTTAAAAGCCACTTTAAAAATTACTAATAGAAAGCTGTGAAAAATGGATAAGCCTTTTACCGTTGGTTCCCCTCCAAATCAAATGCACTCCTTACAAAGCAGGGTTCACCCCACATGCAATCATGTTTGGAAGAAACCCCTCTCTTGCTACACTGGTTAAGGGACTCTATTTTTGAGGAAATTAGTAATCATTCTCTGTTAAATTAGAAAGACTCCAGTCTTTCTAACAAGTTTAGGCTGTCATCCATTCCAACGTCCATGCCATTTTACCCACTTTCTCCGCCATGCCAAGTCATCCCTTCTAGCCAGTGGAGCAGATCAACGTGAAAAAAGTATCAGAAAGAGGGATTAATTCCCGTATGCAAAGGCCCCTATATTGTCATCCTCACCACTCCTACAACACTCAAAGTTGACGGAATACCAGCTTGGAGTCTTCACTCCAACATCAAAAAGGCCAGGGACAACAGTCAACCATAGATGACTAGGCCTGGATCTGACCCTCTCAAGCTAAAATTTCTCGCTGTATGTTGTCTCATAACCTGTCTTCTCCCTCATAAAGATGCTCAACTTTCGGTCTTTTCCATTTCCCTGATTTTCTTTTCATTGAGAGGTCTTGGCCAACTAAAATTGGACATAATGGGAACGGTTCCCAATGTTATTTAAAGTCAAACTATTCCACTTATTGTCCATATCAAGTGCTGATAAAGAGCAAAATATCTGGAACTACCCTTACCAAAAAAGGGATTCCCTGAATCCCTTTTCAAGAAATAGATTTTTATCTTTTCCCCAGAAGTTCCACGGACCAACGATGTAATCAGGCTGATCACTTCTGCCCATAATGGAAGTGTCCCTGGTGTTACTTAGTGGGAACCTAATGGCACCTCCCAAATAACTCTCTGGTGGGCTTTAAACCCAGATCCAACTCAGGCGCCCATATACATAAAAATTATCAATTCCCTATGCTACTCTTGGGGTACAGGGTCTACCTATGGTATACAAGCTTATGTAACTTGCTACATGATGTAGACTATGATGTAGGCGCCCTGCTCAACATCCAACAATGTACACTCTCCTGCAAAGTTCTAATCAGGCCTATAGGAACATTGGAGAAACTAGAAGACCCTTTGTTTAGTTACCAAAAAGCTGCAACCCCTGTAGACAATACTATTACCCCAGACTCACTTATACAATACCCAAAACAAGCTCGACAGTCTCCCAGTCTTTTCTCAGTGCTAACAAACATGCATCAATTGCTCAATGTCACTGTGCCTCAATTGACTTCAGACTGCTGGTTTTGCTT
>NW_007247900.1:0-12096 GCF_000164805.1 Carlito syrichta | reverse complement strand
ATGTTTCGGAGATATTTGGCTTTTGGGTATAATGTATCAGTCTTTTCAGGACTCCATCAACATGCTGGTCCTCTTGAGAGTTGTAAACGGGTATCTGGTAGTAAAAGTCCCTTAGGTTCCTCAGGACAACTCAGGTCAGATTCCCGGAACAAAAGTATCTTCTTGCCGTATTGGGGTATTTCTCTGGTCTTAAGATGAACTTGGTAATCTTAACATTTCCGATTGTACTTTTTCTTGGAGTGGGGTCAAGGGTTTTGAAGTTGCCACATATTTAGTCCGAATTATTAAAATGTAACCAGGAATCATGGATTCCACGTCCCTAGGAAACATTTGGGCATCTGCATTTTTATATACAGAGTCTTGGAATCCACATAGGCAGGGAAAATCAGGGCATCTTGCTGAGAACGGAAAGGAAATCCTGTTCTTGGAGTTCTCATCGCCTAAATCTACTAAGTCTCCTGATAAGGTTTAATCAGCAATCTGGGCTCTATGGCACAACATTTTTAGTGTGTCTTATGCAAAGGGAACAAGGAATCTTGAGTTCCAATTCCAAAATAACTTTATGAGAGTCTTTTTCTTGATATTCAAGCAACTGGAATTCTAGGTCACCACGAAAATTCTCGGTGTCTTGTTGAGAATGAAGCAGGAATTTTGGTAATGGGAGTCCTCATATACAGAACACTACACCACCTGTTGCTATGGAAGAATAAGGAATCTTGGTAACACGAGTCCTCCATCCCAAACACCTATAGAGCATCTTGCTAAGGGTTTTGGGAGTAGGAATCTGGATAATGGGAGTCCTCATATACAGGAAACTGCACTGTCTATTGCTAGGGAAGCATAAGGAATGTGGTTTTCACGTGTCCTCAATCCCCAAAAAAACTTCAGGGTGTCTTGCTAATGGCTAAATACGAATTTGGGTATGTGAAGGATAATCTGGGTAAATGAAATCCTCATATACAGGCATCTCTACGAACTTTTCCTAAGAAAGAATAAGGAATCTGGGTGACATGTGTTCTCAATCCCCAAAAAACTACACAGCTTAATCCTAAGGTCTAAACAAGCATCAGGGTTTCGATGCATGTATCTGGGTAAGGGAGTACTCATATACAGGCAAATGCACGTCTGTTGCTAAAAACAAGGAACTGGGATTCCTCAGTCCTGAAATGCTACAGGACATCTTGCTGATGGCTAAAGAAGGATTAGGAATTCGAGTCATGAATGTGGGTATTAGCAGTCCACATAAACAGGAAACTACATGGCCTCTTGCTAAGAAAAAAGAAGAAATCTGTTTTCCACGGTTCCTCTATCAAAAATCTACATGGCATCTTACTAAGGGCTAAACAAGAATCAGAATTTCGAAACAGGAATCTAGAGAAAGAGAGTCCTCACATACAGGACATTACACGGCCTCCAACTAAGGCTGAATAAAGAATCTTTGTTGTACGAGTCTTCAATCCTAAAATTCCCAGGGTTTCTGCTATGGCACAAACAAGAAAGAGGGCTTCGAGCTCCAAAATGTTTCAAAGCAATTTATCATGTGGACACCACGAATCGGTCATTTCAGGATTCCAGCAACATTCTGGTCCTCTTAAAAGTTGTAAACGGGTATTGGGCACTACAATTCCGTTAGGTTCCTTGGAACAACTAAGGCCAGATTCCAGTACAAGAAGAATCTTCTTGTCATATTTGGATGTACCTCTAGTATTAAGGTGAACCCTGTCATCCTTACACTTCCGTGTCACTTTTTATTTTGAGACGGGAAAAGGGTTTTGCATTTGCCAAATGTTTACTACGTACTTTTAATGGTAAACAGGAATCATGGAATCCACGTCCCTAGAAAGTTGCTGGGCATCTGTCTTTTGATGTACTGAATTTGGAATCCAAATTGACAGGAAAAATCAGGGCATCTTACTGAGAATAAAAAGGAAATCCGGTTATAGGAGTTCTCATTTTCCGGAATCTAAAGGGCCTCTTGATAAAGTTTAATCAGCAATCTGGGCCTCTGGGTCCCTACATTTTCAGACCTACTTGCTCTGCGGATACGATAAATCTGTCATTACAGATCCTCAGGATATTTCTGGTCCTCTCGTTAGTTCTAATCAAGGATTTGGATCTAAATCCGTTGGTTATCTGGGGCCATCTATGACCATAATCATATTCCTCAGAATCAAAAGGTATGTTGGTACAAAATTCCTTGATTCAGGTGACGTGAAAGTAAAGAAAATTCTTGTGGGCGGGCAGTTCGGAATGGGATGTTGGGTTTGGAAAATTTCACATTTTGGGGAGGTCTTGAGTGGGGGAACCAGGAATCTTGGGTTACTGTTCCCAAAGAACATTATGGACGTCTTTCTCTTGATATCCATAAACTGGAATTCTCAGTCTCCAGGAACAGTCCCGGCATACTGCAGAATGAAGTAGGAAGCTGGGTAATGGAGATCGTCATATACAGGAAACTACATGACATATTGCTAAGGAAGTATAAGGAATCTTCCATATATGAGTCCTCAATCCCAAAACTACAGGCCGTCTTCATAAGAGGTAACCACGAACCAGGTTTTTGACGTAGGAATCTGGGTAATGGGAGTCCTCACATACAGGAAACTTCACTGCCTATTGCTATGTAAGAATAAGAAATCTTCGTTGCTCGTGTACAAACCCCAAAAAAACTTCAGGTCGTCTTGCTATGGGCAAAACACAAATCATGGTGTTTTCGAGCATGAATCTGGGAAATGGAGTCCTTATTTACAGGCAACTACATGACCTTTTGCTAAGAAAGAATAAGGAATCTGGGTTACACGAGTCCTCAATCACAAAAATCGACAGAGTATCTTAGAAAGTGTTAAAAAGGAATGAGAGTTTCAAAGCAAGATGTATCCAATGAGCGTCCTATTATACAGGAAAATACTCAGCCCCTTGATAGGGAAGAAAAAGAATCAGGGTTATAGCATACGTCAGTCATGAAAATCAAAAGGCCATCTGTTGTGTGCTAAATAACAATCAGGGTTTAGAAGCTGGAACATAGGTAACAGCAGTCCTCATATACAGAATCTACATGATCTCTATCTAAGGAGAAATAAGAAACCTGTTTTAAATGGTTCTTCCATCAGATTATCTACATGACATCTTGATAATGGCAAAACAAGAATCAGGCTTTCCAAACAGGATTCTGGGGCAAGGGTGTCCTCATATACAGGACATTACACAGCACCTCGCTAAGGAAGAATAAGGAATCTGTGACACAGCAGTCCACAATCCGAAAAATTCTCAGGGTGTCTTGCTGCGGTATATATAAGAATCAAGGCTTCGAGCTCGTCACATGTTTCGGAGATATTTGGCTATTGGGTATTATGAATCAGTCATTTCAGGACTCCAGCAACATTCTGGTCCTCTTGAGTGTTGTAATCGGGTATCTGGTAGTACAAGTCCCTTAGGTTCCTCGGGAAAATTAAGTCCAGTTTCCTGGAAAAAAGTATCATCTTGCCGTATTTGGATGTAACTTTGGTCTTAACATGAACTTGGTAATCCTTAAATTTCCGTTTGTACTTTATTTGGAGGGGGTCGAGGGTTTTGCAGTTGCCAAATATTTAGTACGAATTATTAAAATGTAACCCGGATTCATGGATTTCACGTCCCTAGGAAATAATGGGCATCTGCATTTAGTATTAAGAGTTTTAGAATCCACATGGACAGGAAAATCTGGGCATCTTGCTGCGAATGAAAAGGGAATCTGGTTCTTGGAGTTCTCAATCGCCTAAATCTACAAAATCTCTTGATAAGGTTTCATCAGCAATCTGGGCTTCTATGTCGCCGCATTTTTAGTGTGTCTTTTGAAAAGAGACCAGGAACCTTGGGTTCCAATTCCTCAAAAACTTTATGGGAGTCTTTCTATTGATATCCAAGCAACTGGAATTCTAGGTCACCAGGAAATATCATGGCGTCTTGCTGAGAATGAAGCAGGGATTTTAGTAATGGGAGTCCTCATATACAGAACACTATACTACCTGTTACTAAGGAAGAAAAAGGAATCTTGCATACACGAGTCCTCCATGCCAATAACCTACAGACCATCTTGCTAAGAGATAACCACCATTCAGGTGGTTAATGGGAGTCCTCATGTACACCATTCAGGATAATGGGAGTCCTCATATACAGGAAACTGCACTGTCTATTGCTAAAGGAGAATAAGGAATCTGGTTTACACGTGTCCTCCATCCCAATAAATTTTGAGGGTTTCTTGCTAAGGGCTAAAAACGAATTTGGGTTTATGAAGCATAAACTAGGGTAATGAAATACTAATATACAGGCAACAGCACTGACTTTTCCTTAGAAAGAATAAGGAATGTGGGTGACATATTTTCTCAATCCCCAAAAAAGTACACGGTGTCTTCCTCAGATCTATACAAGAATCAAGCTTTCAATACCAGTATCTGTGAACAGGAGTTCTCATATACAGGTAAATGCAAGAAGGTGCTAAAAATAAGGAATCTGGGATATATGAGTCCTCATTCCTGCAAATCTACAGGGCATCTTGCTGATGGCTAAAGAAGAATCAGGGATTCAAGGCATGAATGTGCCTAATATCAATCCTCATATACAGGAAACTACATGGCATCTTGCTAAGAAAAAAGAAGAAATCTGTTTTCCACAGTTCCTCTATCAAAAACTCTACATGGCATCTTATTAAGGGATAAACAAGAATCAGGGTTTCTAAACAGGAATATAGGGAAAGAGACTCCTCACTTACAGGACACTACATGGACTCCAACTAGGTACGAATAAAGAATCATTGTTGAACGCATCCTCAGTTCAAAAAATTTCCAGGGTGTCTGCTATTGGAAAAATAAGAAACAGAGCTTCGAGCTCCCAAATGTTTCAGAGCAATTTAGAATGCGACTATTATGAATCGGTCATTTCAGGACTCCCGCAATATTCTAGTCCTCTTAAAAGTTGTAAATGGGTTTGGGCACTCCAAATCCGTTAGGTTCCTCAGAAAAACTAAAGCCAGATTCCAGGACAAAAAGAATCTTCTTGCCATATATGGATGTAACTCTGGTCTTAAGGTGAACCCAGTAATCCTTCCCTTCCATGTCTCTTTTTATTTTGAGATGGGACAAGTGTTTTGAACTTGCCAAATGTTTACTACGTACTTTTAATTGTAACCAGGAATCATGGAATCTACGTCCCTAGAAAAATTCTGAGCATCTGTCTTTTGATGTACTGATTTTGGAATCCACATCGACAGGAAAAATCAGGGCATCTTACTGAGAACGAAAAGGCAATCAGGTTCTAGGAATTCTCATTTTCCGGAATCTACAGGGCTTTTTGATAAGGTTTAATCAGCAATCTGAGTTTCTGGGTCCATACATTTTCAGTGGCAGTTGCTGCGTGGATATGCTAAATCTGTCTTTAAAGGTCCTCAGGATCTTTCGGGTCCTCTTGTTACTTGTAATCAAGGATCTGACCCTACAAATCCTTTTGTTTCCTGGGAACATCTATGACGATAATCATATTCCCCAAAAAGAAAGGTATATTTTTACAAAATTCCTCGTTTCAGGTGCCCTCAAAGTACAAAAAATTCTTGTACGTGAGCAGGTAGGAATTGGGATGTTGGGTTTCGAAGATTAAACATTTTGGGGAAGTCTTGTGAAGGTGAACCAGGAATCTTGGGTTCCCGTTCCCACAGAAGATGATGGACGTCTTTCTCTTGATATCCAAAAAACTGGAGTTGTCTGTGTCCAGGAACAGTCTCGGCATCCTGCAGAATGAAGCAGGAAGCTGGGTAATAGAGGTCGTCATATACAGGAAACTGTACGTCATATTGCTAAGGAAGTATAAGGAATCTTCCTTATATGAGTCCTCAATCCCAAAAACTACAGGCCGTCTTCCTAAGATGTAACCACGAATCAGGTTTATGAATTAGGAATCTGGGTAATGGGAGTCCTCACATACGGGAAACTTCAATGTCTATTGCTAAGTAAGAATAAGGAATCTGCCTTATTCGTGTCCTCAATCCCAAAAAAACTTCAGGTCATCTTGCTATGGGGTAAACATGAATCATGGTGTTTTCGAGAATGAACCTGGGAAATGGAGTCCTTATTTACAGGCAACTTCATGACCTTTTGCTAAGAAAGAATAAGGAATCTGAGTCACTCGAGTCCTCAATCCCAAAAATCTACAGAGCATCTTGAAAAGTGCGAAAAAGTATCAGAGTTTTGAAGCAGATGTATCTAATGAGAGTCCTAATAAACAGGAAAATATGCAACCCCTTGCCAAGGAAGAAAAAGAATCGGGGTTATATCAATCCTCAGTCCTAAATATCAACAGGCCATCTGCTGAGGGCTAAACAAGAGTCAAGATTTAGAAGCTGGAACATAGGTAATAGCAGTCCTCATATGCAGAATCTCATGATCTCTAGCTAAGGAGAACTAAGAAACATCTTTTAAATGATTCTTCCATCACAATATCTACATGACATCTTGCTAGGGCAAAACAAGAATCAGGGTTTCCAAACAGGGTTCTGGGGAAAGGGAGTCCCCTTATACAGGATATTACACGACCCCTCGCTAAAGAATAATAAGGAATCTGGGATACACTGGTCCACAATCTGAAAAATTCTCATGGTGTCTTGCTGTGGTATAAAAAAGATTCAAGGCTTAGAGCTCGTCTCATGTTTCAGAGACATTTGGCTTGTGGGTATTATAAATCAGTCATTTCAGGACTCCAGCAACATTCTGGTCCTCTTGAGAGTTGCAATCGGGTATTTGGTAGTTCAAATCCCTTCAGTTCCTTGGGAAAATTAAGGCCAGATTCCCGGAAAAAAGTATTATATTGCCGTATTTGGATGTAACTTTGGTGTTAAGATGAATTTGGTAATCCTTAAATTTCCATTTGTACTTTATTTGGAGAAGGGCCAAGAGTTTTTCCCTTGCCAAATATTTAATACGAATTATTAAAATGTAACCAGGATTCAAGCATTCCACGTCCCTAGGAAACATCTGGGCATCTGCATATTTGTACACAGAGTTTTAGAATACACATAGACAGGAAAAATCAGGGAATCTTGCTGAGACCAGAAAGGGAATCACGTTCCTGGAGTTCTCAATTGCCTAAATCTACAAAGTCTCTTGATAAGGTTTAATCAGCATTCTGGTCTTCTATGTCGACATATTTTTAGTGCTTCTTTTTAAAAGGGACCAGGATTCTTGGGGTACAATTCCTCAAGAAGATTATCAGAGTCTTTCTCTTGATATTCAAGCAACTGGAATTGTAGGTCACCAGGAATATCTTGGCTTCTTGCTGAGAATGAAACAGGAATTTCAGTAATGGGAGTCCTCATATAAAGAACACTGCAAGACCTGTGGCTACGGAAGAATATGGAATCTTGCTTACACGAGTCCTCCATCCCAAAAACCTACACAACGTCTTGCTAAAAGATAACCACAATTCAGGTTTTGGAAGTAGGAATCTGGATAATGGGAGTCCTCATATAAAGGACTCTGCACTGTCTATTGCTAAAAAAGAATAAGGAATCTGGTTTACACTTGTCCTCCATCCCAATAAAACTTCAGGGTTTCTTCTAAGGTTTAAACACGAATTTGGGTTTTTGAAGCATAAACTAGGGAAATGAAATCATCCTATACAGGCAACTACACTGACTTTTCCTAAGAAAGAATAATGAATGTGGTTGACATGTTTTCTAAATCTCCAAAAAAGTATACGGCGTCTTCCTAAGATCCAAACAAGAATCAAGCTTCTGACACCAGTATCATTGACCATGAGAACTCATATACAGGCAACTGCACGACTGTTGCTAAAAATAAGGAATCTGGTTTATACGAGTCCTCAGTCCTGAAAATCTACAGGACATCTTGCTAAAGGCTGAAGAAGAATCAGGGATTTGAGCCATGAATGTGGGTAATAGCAATCTACATATACAGGAAACTACATGGCCTCTTGCTAAGAAAAGAAAAAAGTCTGTTTTCCACGGTTCCTCTATCAAAAAATCTACTTGGCGTCTTAATAAGGGCTAAACAAGAATCAGGGTTTCGAAAGAGGAATCAAGGGAAAGAGAGGCCTCACATACAGGACACTACATGTCCTCCAACTAAGTACAAATAAAGAATCATTGTTGTACACGTCCTCAATCCAAAAAATTCCCAGGTTGTCTGCTATGGGACAAACAAGAAACAGAGCTTCGAGCTCCCCAAATGTTTCAGAGAAATTTAGCATGTGGATATTATGAATTGGTCATTTCACGACCTCAGCAACATTCTGGTCCTCTTAAAAGTTGTAAATGGGTATAGGGCACTCCAAGTCCGTTAGGTTCCTTGGAACAACTAAGGCCAGATTCCAGGACAAAAAGAATCTTCTTGCCATATTTGGATGTAACTCTGGTCTTAAGGTGAACCCTGTAATCCTTCCCCTTCCGTGTCTGTTTTATTTTGTTTGGGACAAGTGTTTTGCACTTGCCAAATGTTTACTACGTAGTTTTAATGGTAACAAGGAATCATGGAAACCACGTCCCTAGGAATCTTCTGGGTATCTGTCTTTTGATATACTGAATTTGGAAACCAAATCCACAGGAAAAACCAGGGCATCTTATTGAGAATAAAAAGGAAAACCGATTCTAGGAGTTCTCATTTTCCAGAATATACAGGGCCTCCTGATAAGGTTTAATCAGCAATCTGGGCTTCTGGGTCCCTACATTGTCAGAGCTCCTTGCTCCGTGGATACACTAAATATGTCTTTAAACATCCTCAGGATCTTTCTAGTCCTCTTGTTTGTTGTATTCAAGGATTTGACCCTAGAAATCCTTTTGTTTCCTGGGAACTTCTACAGCCAAAATCATATTCCCCAGAATCAAAACGTATATTGGTACAAAATTCCTTGATTCGGATGACCTCACAGTACAGAAAATTCTTGTGGGTGGGCAGGTAGGAATTGGGGTTTGAGTTTGGAAAATTCCATATTTTGGGGAGGTGTTGTGAAGGGGATCCAGGAATCTTGAATTTCCGTTCACAAAGAACATTATGGACGTCTTTCTCTTGATATTCAAAAAACTGGAATTCTCGGTCACAAGGAACAGTCTCGACATCCTGCAGGGTGAAGCAGGAAGCTGGGTAACAGAGGTCGTCATATACAGGAAACTACACGTAATATTGCTAAGGAAGTATAAGAAATCTTCCTTATATGTGTCCTCAATCCCAATATTACAGCCCGTCTTCCTAAGAGGTAACCACGAATCAAGTTTTTGAAGTAGGAATCTGGGAAATGGGAGTCCTCACACACAGGAAACTTCACTGCCAATTGCTAAGAAAGAATACGGAATCAGCGTTACTCGTGTGCTCAATCCTAAAAAACCTCCAGTCGTCTTGCTATGGGCTAAACACGAATCATGGTGTTTTCAATCATGAATCTGGCAAATGGAGTCCTTATTTAAAGGCAACTACATGACCTTTTGCTAAGAAAGAATAAGGAAACTGGGTTACACGTGTCATCATTCACAAAAATCTACAAAGCATCTTGAAATGTGTTAAAAAGGCATCACAGTTTCGAAGCAGGATTTATCTAATGAGCATCCTATTATACAGGACAATACACAGCCCCTTGCCAAGGAAGAAAAAGAATCGAGGTTATAACAAACCTCAGTCAGGAAAATCAACAGGCCTTCTGCTGTGGGGTAAATAATAATCAGGGCTTAGAAGCTGGAACACAGGTAACAGAAGTCCTCATATACAGAATCTACATGATCTCTAGCTAAGGAGAAATAAGAAACCTATTCTACACGGTTCCTCCGTCAGATTATCTACCTGACATCTTTCTAATTGCAAAACAAGAATCAGGGTTTCCAAACAGGATTCTCGGGAAAGGGAGTCCTCATATACAGGACATTACACGGCCCCCAGAAAAGGAAGAATAATGAATCTGTGATACACTAGTCCACAGTCCGAAAAATTCTCAGGGTGTCTTGCTGCGGTATAAACAAAACTCAAGACTTCGAGCTCATCTCATGTTTCAGAGATATTTAGCTTGTGGGTATTATGAATCAGTAATTGCAGGACTCCAGCAACATTCTGGTCATCTTGAGAGTTGTAATCTGGTATCTGGTAGTACAAGTCCCTTAGGTTCCTTGCGATAATTAAGGCTACATTCCAGGAAAAAAGTATCATTTTGCTGTATTTGGAAGTAACTTTGTTCTTAAGATGAACTTGGTAATCCTTAAATTTCCGTTTGTACTTTATTTGGAAAGGGGGTGAGGATATTGCAGTTGACAAGTATTTAGTACGAATTATTAAAATGTAACCAGGATCCATGGATTCCACATCCCTAGGAAACATCTGGGCATCTGCATTGTGTGTACAGACTTATGGAATCCACATGGAATGGGAAAATAGGGCATCTTGCTGAGAACGGAAAGATAATCCAGTTCCTGGAGTTCTCAATCGCCTAAATCCACAAAGTCCTAAATAATTTTATGGGAGTCTTTCTCTTCATATCCAAGTAACTGTAATTCTAGGTCACCAGGAAATATCTTCGCTTCTTGTTGAGAATGAAGCCTGAATTTCAGTAAAGGGAGTACTCATATACAGAACACTACACGGCATGTTGCTACAGAAGAATAAGGAATCTTGCTTACACGAGGCCTCCATACCAAAATCTTGCAGAGCATCTTTCTAAGAGGTAACCAACATTCAGGTTTTGGGAGTAGGATTTTGAATAATGGCAGTCCTCATATACAGGAAACTGCACTATCTATTGCTAAAGGAGAATAAGGAATCATGTTTCCACATGTCATCCATCCCAAAAAAATCTTCAGGTTGTCTTACTAAGGGCTAAACACAAATTTGGGTGTTTGAAGCATAATCTAGGGAAAAGAAATCCTCATATACAGGCAACTGCACTGACTTTTCCTAGGAAAGAATTAGGAATATGGGTGACATGTTTTCTCAATGCCCCAAAAAGTACACGGCGTCTTCCTAAGATCTAAACAAGAATCAAGCTTTCGACGCATGTATCTGTGAAAAGGAGTACTCATATACAGGCAACTGCATGGCTGTTGCTAAATATAAGGAATCTATGTTATCTGAGTCCTCAGTCCTGAAAATCTACACAGCATCTTGCTGATGCCTGAAGAAGAATCAGGGTTTCGAAACAGGAATCTAGGGAAAGACAGTCCACACATAGAGGACTCTACATGGCCTCCAACTAAGTACGAATAAAGAATCTTTGCTGCACGCGTCCCAAATCCAAAAAATTCCCCAGGAGTCTGCTACAGGACAAACCAGAAAGAGAGCTTCGAGCTACCCAAATCTTTTGGAGCAATTTAGCATGCAATATTATGAATCGGTCATTTCAGGACTCCAGCAACATTCTGGTCCTCTTAAAAGTTGTAAACGGGTATTGGACACTCCAAGTCTGTAGGTTCCTCAGAACAACTAAGGCCAGATTCCAGGACAAAAAGAATCTTCTTGCCATATTTGAATGTACCTCTGGTATTAAGGTGAAAAATGTAATCCTTCCCCTTCCGTGTCTCTTTTTATTTTGAGACGGGACAAGGGTTTTGCAGTTGCCAAATGTTTAGTACGTACTTTTAAAGGTAAACAAGAATCATGGAATCTACGTCACTCAGAAACTTCTGGACATCTGTCTTTTGATATTCTGAGTCTGGAATCCACATCGACAGGAAAAATCAGGGAATCTTACTGAGAACGAAAAGGAAATCCGGTTCTAGGAGTTCTCATTTTCTGGAATCTACCGGGCCCCTTGATAAGGTTTAATCAACAATCTAGGCTTCTGTGTCCATACATTTTCAGAGCTACTTGCTCCGTGGATACGCTAAATCTGTCATTAGAGATCCTCAGGAACTTTCTGGTCCTCTTGATAGATGTAATCAAGGATCTGGCCTGACAAAACCTTTCTTTTCCCAGGAACATCTACGACCATAATCATATTCCCCAGAATCAAAAGTTATATTGGTACAAAATTCCTCAATTTAAGTGACCTCAAATTTCAGAAAATTCCTGTGGGCGGGCAGTCAGAAATGGGATGTTGGGTTTGGAAGTTCCACATTTTGGGGAGGTCTTGTGATGGGGA
>NW_007247899.1:2181-4755 GCF_000164805.1 Carlito syrichta | reverse complement strand
GGAATGGAATGGAATGGTAAGGAATATAAGGGATGGAAAGAAATGGAATTGAATGGAATGGAGAGGACAAGAGAGGAATGCAATGGAGTGGAATCTAATGGTTGGAGAGAAATGGAATAGAGAGTAATGGAATACAATTGAATTGAATTTAATCGAATGGAGTGGAAAAGAATGGAATGGATAGGAAAGGAATGGAATGAAAGGGAAATGAATGAATGGAATGGAATGGAATCAAATGGAGTGGAATGGAAATGAGAGGAATGGAATGGAGGGGATTGGAATGGAGGAACAGAAATGGAAGAGAATGGAATGGAATGGAATGGAGTGGAGTGGACTGGATTTAAATGGAATGGAGTGGAATGGAAAGGAATGGAATGGACTGCAGTGGAATGAAAGGGAATGGAGTGGAGTGGAATAGAATGGAGTGGAATGGAATGGAATGGAATGGAATTGAGAGGAATGGAATGGAGAGGAATAGAATCAATGAAATGGAATGGAGAGGAATGGAAGGCAGAGAAATGTAATTGAGTGAATGGAATGGAATTTAATGGAGAAGAATAGAATGGAGAAGATTGGAATGCAATCTAATGCACAGGAATGGATAATATTTGAATGGAATGGAATTAATAGAGAGGAATGGAGTAGAGAGGGATGGATTATAATTGAATAGAATGTAAGGGAATGGAGTGGAATGGAATGGAGAACAATGAAATGGAATGGAATGGAAGGGAATGGAATGTAGAGGAAAGGAGAGGAATGTTATGGAGAGGAATGAATTATAATGGAATGGAATGGAATGGAGAGGAGTGGATTGGAATGGAATGAAATGAATGGAATGGAGAGGAATGGATGGAATGGAATGGAGAGAAATGAATTGGAGTGTAATGGAGTGAAGTATAATGGAGTGGAGTAGTATGGATTGGAATGGAATGGAATGGAACAAAGAGGAATTAAATGGAATAGAATGAAATGGATTGGAGGACATTGGAATGGAATGGAATGGAATGGAGAGGAATGGAATGGAATGGAGAGGAATGGAATTGAATGGAATGGAGAGCAATGGAATGGAATGAAGAGGAATGGAATACAATGGAATTGAATGGCATGGAAAGGAATGGAATGGAGACGATTTTAATGGAACTGAATGGACAGGAATGGAATGGTATGGAAGAAAATGGAATGGAAAGGAGAGGAATGGAATGGAATGGAAAGGAATGGATTGGAGAAGATTGGAATGCAATGTAATGCAGAAAAATGGAAAATACTTGAATTTAATGGAATGTATTGTAAATGTATGGAATGGAGAAGAAAGGAATGGAATGGAGAAGAATTGAAAGAATGGAATGGAGTAGAGTTGAATTGAATGGAAAGGAATGGAATGGAGAGGAATGGATTATAATTGAATGGAATGGAAGGGAATGGAGTGGATTGAAATGGAGATGAATGGAAGAGAATGGAATGGAATAGAGTGGAATGGACAGGAATGTTATGGAGAGGAAAGGATTATAATGGAAGGGATTGTAATGGAATGGAATGAAATGGCGAACAATGGAAAGGAAGAGAATGGAATGGAGAGGAATGGATTGTAATGAGATGGAATGGAGAGGAAAGGAAGAGAAAGAAATGGAATGTAATAAAGAGTAATGGAATGGAAATGATTGGAATGGAATGGAGCAAAATGGAATGGAAAGGAATGTAGAGGAATGGAATGGAGAAGATTGGAATGGAAAGGTATGGAATGGAATGGACAGGGATTGAGTGGAATGGAAAGGAGAGGAATGGAGTGTCCTGGAAATGAATGGCATGGAATGGAGTGAAATTGAATGGAATGAAAAGAGAGGAATGGCATGGAATGGAAGTGAGGAATGGAATGGAATGAAATGGAATGGAGAGGAGTGGAATGCAAAGCAATGGAAGGATTGGTATGGAGAGGAATCGAATGTAATGGAAGGGCGGAATTGAATGGAATGGAGGGAATCGAATGGAGTGGAAAAGAAAAGATAGGAATGGAATTGAGAGGAATGTAATGGATGGACAGTAATGGAATGGAATGGAAAGGAATAGAGTGGAATGAAGTGGAATTAAAAGCAATGGAGTGGAATTGAATGGAGTGGAATGGAGAGTAATGGAATGGTATGGAACGGAGAAGAAAGGCATGGAGACAACTTGAATACAATGTAATGCACAGGAATGGATAATACTTGAATGGAATGGAATGGAATGAAAAGGAATGGAATGGAAAGCAGTGGAAATGACAGGAATGGAATGGAGTGGAATGGAATAGAATGGAGATGAATGGAAAAGAGAGAAATGAATTATAAATGATTGGAATGGAAGGGAATGGAGTGCAAAGGAATGCAGAGGAGAGGAATGATATGGAGAGGAAAGGATTATAAGGAAACGGAATGGAATGGAATGGCGAGCAATGGAATGGTGGAGATGGAATGGATAGGAAAGGAATGGAATAGAATCGAATGGAATGGAATATAGAGGAAAGGAAGAGAAAGGAATGGTATGGATTAAAGAGGAATGGAATGGAAATGAATGGAATGGAATGGAGCGTATTGGAGTGGA
>NW_007247899.1:0-1068 GCF_000164805.1 Carlito syrichta | reverse complement strand
GTGGAATGGAAATGAGAGGAATGGAATGGTGGGGAATGTAATCAAGGAACAGGAATGGAAAGTAATGGAAAGGAATTGAATGGGATAGAGTGAAATGAAGTGGATTTAAATAGAATGGAATGGAGTGGAGTGGAGTGGAATGGAAAGAAGTGGAGTGGAGTGGAATGGAATGGAGTGGAATGGAATGGAATGGAATTGAGAGGAATGGAATGGAGAGAATAGAGAGGAATGGAATCGAATGAAATGGAATGGGGAGGAATGGAAGGGAGTGAAATGTTATTGAGGGAATGGAATGGAATTTAATGGAGAAGAATAGAATGGAGAAGATTGCAATGCAATGTAATGCACAGGAATGGATAATACTTGAATGGAATGGAATTAATGGAGAGAAATGGAATGGAATTGAATGGCATGGAAGGGAGAGTAATTGAGAGAAATGGAATGGAGTGTAATGGAATGGAATGGTGAAGAATGGCGAGGAATGGAATAGAAAGGGATAGATTATAATTGAATGGAATGTAAGGGAATGGAGTGGAATGGAATGGAGAACAAAGAAATTGAATGGAAGAGAATGGAATGTAGAAGAAAGGACAGGAATGTTATGGGGAGGAATGGATTATAATGGAATGGAATGCAATGAAATGGAATGGAGAGGAGTGGATTGGAATGGAATGAGGTGAATGGAATGGAGAGGAATGGAATGGAATGGAATGGAGAGAAATGGATTGGAGTCGAATGGAGTGAAATATAATGGAGAGGAGTAGTATTGATTGAAATGGAATGACGGAGAGGAATTGATGGAATAGATTGAAATGGATTGGAGGACATTGGAATGGAATGGAGTGGAATGGAATGGAATGGAATGGAGAGAAATGGAATGGAATGGAGAGGAATGGAATTGAATGGAATGGAGAGGAATGGAATGGAATGGAGAGGAATGGAATACAATGGAATGGAATCGAGAGGATTTTAATGGAACTGAATAGACAGGAATGGAATGGTATGTAACAGAATGGAATGGAAAGGAGAGGAATGGAATGGAATGGAGAGGAATGGATTGGAGATGAG
>NW_007247898.1:0-9279 GCF_000164805.1 Carlito syrichta | reverse complement strand
CTTTTTTAAATCCAGTCCTCTTTTCATGGGCAGCATGGTTGCTTCCAGGTTCTTGCTATTGTGAACAACGCTACGATAAACATACGTGTGCAGGTATCTTTTTTATGGAGTGATTTGTGTTCTTCAGGATATATTCCCAGTAGGGGGATTGCAGGATCATATGGGAGGTTGATATTTAGAGCTTTTAGGAATTGCAACACTGCTTTCCACAGAGGTTGCACTAGTTTACACTCCCACCAACAGTGTAGAAGTGTTCCCTTTTCACCACACCCTCTCCAGCAGCTGTTATTTCTTGAGTTGTTGATAATTGCCATTCGGACTGGAGTTAGTTGGTATCTCAGTGTGATTTTTATTTGCATCTGACTGATGATTAGTGAAGCTGAACATTTCTTCATGTGTCTGTTGGCTGCTCGGATGTCTTCCTTTGAGAAGTGTCTGTTCACATTTTATAATGGGGTTGTTTTTTTCTTTTCAGCACGTTTGAGTTACTTATAGATCCAAGATGTTAAGCCTTTGTCAGACCTGGTGTTGGAAAATACTTTTTCCCAGTCTGTAGGCTGTCTCCCTGCTCTCTTGATGGTTTCTTTGGCTTTGCAGAAGCTTGTCAGTTTAATAAGTTCCCACTTGTCTATTTTCCCTCTTATGATCTGTGGGTTTCGGGTTTTGTTCAGGAATTGGATGCCAGTTCCGATTTCCATGAGGTTATTTCCTTCATTTTCTAAGGTTCTTATGGTTTGAGGTTTACGTTTAGGTCTCTGATCCATTTGGAGTTAGCCTTTGTGCATGGGGATAGATAGGGGTCCTGTTTCAATCTTCTGCATGTGGTCAGCCAGTTTTCCCAGCACCATTTACTGAATAGGTTCTCCTCTTCCCAGTGATAGGTGATGGAGGCTTTGTCGAAGATGAGTTGGTTGAGAAATTGAGGTTTTGCTTCTGGAATCTCTATCCTGTTCCACTGGTCTATATGCCTGTTCTTGTACCAATACCAAGCTGTTTTGATGAATGTAGCTTTATAGTAAAGTTTGAAGTCTGGTAAAGGTTGAAGTGATACCACCTGCTTTGTTTTTTTTTTTTTTTTTTTTTTTGCTGAGGATTGTTCTGGCTATTCTTTGACGTTTGTGTTTCCATATGAATTCCTGTGTTGTTTTTTCTACGTGTGAGAAGAATGTTGCTGGTAATTTGATGGGTATTGCATTGAATTTGTAGATTGCCTTGGGTAAGATGGATATCTTCACAATGTTGATTCTTCCTATTCATGAGCATGGGATATTTTCCCACTTGTTTGTGTCATCTTTGATTCCTTTGAGCAGTGTTTTGTAGTTTTCATTGTAAAGGTATTTCACGTCTCTGGTTAGGAAGATGCCAAGGTATTTCATTTTTTTTGTGGCTATTGTGAATGGAATTGTGCTTTTTATTCGGGTTTCTGTTTGTTTATTATTGATGTAAAGAAATGTGATTGTCTTTTGCACATTTATTTTGTATCCTGAGACTTTGCCAGAGGCCTTTATCAGTGTAAGCAGGTTTTTGACAGATTCTCTTGAGTTTTCTAGGTACACAATCATATCATCTGCAAAGAGAGATAACTTGACTTCCTCTTTTCCTATTTGGATACCCCTGATTGCCTTCTCTTCTCTGATTGCTCGAGCCAGGACTTCCAATACTATGCTGAACAGGAGGGGTGAGAGTGAGCATCCTTGTCTTGTTCCAGTTTTCAGGGGAAATTGTTCCAATTTTTGTCCATTTAGGAGTATGCTGGCTGTGGGTATCTCATAGATGGCTTTTCTATTTTGAGGTATGTGCCCCGTATGACAAGATGTTCAAGGGTTTTTATCAAGAAGGGGTGCTGGATTTTATCAAAAGCTTTTTCTGCATCTAATGATATATTCATGTGGTTTTTATTTTGACACCTGTTGATGTATTTAATTACATCTATGGTTTTATGAATGCTGAACCAGCCTTGCATTCCAGGAATGAAGCCTACTTGGTCATGATGGATGCTTTTTGAGATGTATTGTTGAATCTGGTTTGCTAGGATCTTGTTGAGAATTTTAGCATCTATGTTCATCAAAGATATTGGCCTGTAGTTCTCTTTCTTTGTTGGATCTTTACCTGGCTTGGGCATCAATGTGATTTTGGTTTTGAAAAATGATTTGGGAAGAGTTCCATCTTTTTCAATTGCCTGGAATCCCTCAGTAGGATTGGTATCAGCTCCTCCTTAAATGTCTTGTCGAATTCTGCTGGAAAGCCATCTGGACCAGGGCTTTTTTTTTGTAGGTAGTTTTCTTATTACATAGTCGATTTCCTTGATTGTTATTGGTGTATTTAGGGTCTCAATTTCTTCTTGTTCCAACCTAGGCAGGTTGTGTGAGGTCAGAAAGTCCTCTATTTCCTTAAGGTTTTCAAGTTTGCTTCCATACAAGTGTACGTAGTAGTCTCTAATGATCTTCTGTATTTCTTCAGGGTCAGATGTGACTTCATCTTTTGTGTTTCTGATTGTGCTTATTTGGATTTTTTCTCATTTTTTCTTGGTCAATCTAGCTAGGGGACCATCGATCTTGTTTAGTAAGATGCTCTTAATGTTCTTTGAAGTATTTGCATGGCTTCATAGATCATTTCTTTTTAGCAATTATCAATAAAGCTGCTATCAACATCTGTGTTCAGATTTTTGTTTGGATGCAAGTTTTTTTTAACTCATTTGGGCAAATATCAAGAAGTTTGATTGTTAGATTGCATAGCAGAATATACTGAGTTCTGTGAGGAACTCTCAAACTGTCTTCCAGCACATTATCTTTTTTATTTTTTTTTTGAGTGAGTCTCACTCTGTCACTCATGCTGGAGTGCAGTGGCATGCTCACGGTCAACCCAGCGTTGACCTGCTGGGCTCAGGCAATCCTTCCACCTCAGCCTTACAAGTAGCTGGAACTACAAGACAATATCATTTTTGTTTTCCCACAGCAATGAGTGAGACTTCCTGTTGCACCACATCCTCTCCAGCATTTGTTATCAGTATTCCAGATTTTGGTCATTCTAGTAGATGTGTAGTGGTAGCTCATTGTTGTTTTAATTTGCAATTCCCTAATGACATAAAAAGATTGAGCATCTTTTCATAAGCTTATTTATCTTCATTGGTAAGGTATCTGTACAGGAAGGTATCTGGACCATGTTTAACCAGACTGTTTATTTTCTTATTTTGAGTTAAGAGGTCTCTGAATATCTTGTATATGAGTCCTTTATCAGATGTGTGTTTTGCAGCTGTTTCCTCCTTCCCTGATTTTGATTACGTTATTTTTTTTCTGGTGTCTATTCTAAAGGCACACAGGGTTAGGTGGAGAAATGTATGAAGACATCTCCACTGGACTGACAGGGTATTAAAATAGGGAAGGGGTAAAAGGTGAAAAGGAGCATTGATTGTGGAAGGTCTGGTCTGTCTGATTTGGGGTGAGATGTGACTGTAAAGTGAAAAGAAAACATATAAAATCACACTTTACTTCATAATTATGAGTATTTTGTCCATTCAAAAGGGGATTTTAAGCATTTTTGTTTTTCAGACAATAGCTACAAAAATGTTTATCCTTGAAGTTTTTGCATTTATTTTTCATTTACTTATTTACTAATTTGTTGTGTGTTTATTTTTGCTACTCTATATATTCATTGACAATTAATTGGTTGGAAATCAGCAATAAGAAGTGAAAAAATAAATGCATTACTTTTTAAAATAAGTTCTGTGAGAAAAATTAAAAACATATCTGTGCCAATTTATTTATGTTTTCTCTTCAGTGTGGAATTTATATTTGGATGTATATAATGACTTGGTCTGTTACACATATCCCTAACTTCTTTCCCCCTGTAGCATCTTATCTTGAGAAGTTTTTTCTGAGTTTTGGGGTATTGTTTTCTCCTACTCTTTGGCAAGGTCATAAACATTTCAAAGCGAAAAGCTGCCTTCTTTCTCTTAAGAAGCTATATTGGCACATAATTCATGAGATAATATTGATTTCTTCTTAAGATTGTAAACAGGAATCCAGAGAGGTACCATGACTAGCAAAACTATTATAAATTCCACTTCATGTGAAAAGAAAATGTTAAAAAAAATTTTGTTTGCCTGAAATCCGTTGTGAAAATATTGGAAAAACATGTTAGAACTAGCCGGAGTTTCTGGGAGAAGAAAAATTATCTTTCAAGAAGGATGAGAGTAACCATTTTCATTATGAAAAATATGAATAGCATAGTAAAAAGATGGATACAAATAAATTGTTTACCAAAAGGAAGTAAAATAGGAAATGCTGGAACTATTGTATTGAAAACTACAAATTAACAAAAAGGTCAATATTTAACCTAAATAATTGAGACAGTTATAAAAGTGTCAATGCCTTGAATTGGGGAGTTTGCATGAATTTATTCTTTCTCTATATTTTACTGTATTTCTCCTTTCATGTATAATGTATATGCATATGATTTTAAAATTGCAAATAAGATAACAATTTTTAAATTTTTTACTTAATTAATTTTAAAAAGATAAATTTTAAAGAATTTACTTTTTCTTATTATTGCACCCAATGATATAGCTCACATTAATGAATTTTATTTAATGAGAACATGAACTCTGTTATCTCAGAGTGTATTACTTTTCAAAATAGCTTAGTAAAATGTTCCAATAATTTAAAATATCCAGAGATGTTTTAACAGTCCTTTGGACTAGCAAAGAAATTTCTGCTCTATGCCTTAAGGGCACTTCTGTTTTAATAGCATTTTTGCATTTTAATAGTAAGTGGATGGTATTTGATCTAGCCATCTACAGGAAGGGCTAAAACCTATGTCCTACTCATGAATAAAAAGAGCACAACCTGATTTGAATCCAGTTCCTCCCCCTCATTAGAGTGTGATGCTGGTAATTAAATCTTTTTGATTGCATTTCTTGGCAATAAAATGAAAAAGATGAGTAATATTTCATGAGCTTCTTAAAAAACAATTATTAGAAGAATTAATTTAAAATGAGACAACCACATATATGTGTTTGATGGTATAGTTAGGAATAATCTGAGGTCAAGATTTGCTTTCTTTTCCTAACCTAAGTACCCTATTCCAGATGGACACATGGACTAAAACTATTCATGTGTAAGTACCAAGATATCCATGAATATGTTCACCTTGCAGAGATTAGTAGCATAAAAACTCTCCTGGTTGATCAGAGATGGTATAGGCTTGGCATTGCCATTCAGTGATGCTAGATCCTTATTGTTAGTCTATCAAATTTACCCTTTGCTGGATTCTTTAATAACATGTCTCCCTTTAGCCTTCTAAAGTCTGCCTTGCTGAACTTATTCTAGACTTTGCAGATTTCTGAAGAATGAGGTTGTGGCCTATGAAGCTTGATAGTCTCTGGAGCTAGACTACCAGCCCTTTGCTCCTATGGCACCAGCATGCCTCTCTCGGTATGACCTTGGGAGGGCCCCTGTGCACTAGAATCTCAGCATGCTCTGTGTACTGCCCGCTGAGCTCAACCTGCATTGTGTGTAGTCCTGGTGCCCACAGGGTGGACAGAGATAGGTCAAGAGCTGGGAAGCATTTTTGCATAGTTCCACATTTTTATTGAAGTTGTAGAATATGTTACATCAATTTGATGATGAAATTTTGTAAAAATAAGTCTTAAAAAAGTATTATGTCTCTATGTTTTACAGTTGAATTTTTGGAACTTAGATTCTAATTCAGTACAATCTGAACAAGGTGAGAACCCATTATGAGCAGAAACTCATAAAAACTAAAATGAATTCAAGCAAAAGATTGGACCCAAACTAGCTATAATTTATTTTTAAAAACTTGTCAGTCTTCAATAATGCAAAAATTGAAAAGAAATATAATTTGAGAGATTTAGCATGCTCAAACTGAATTGTATCAAATAATGTTTCTCCAAAGAAACTGCTACGAAATATCTTTGTTTCTACAATGAACAAACTAAGGCTAACTAAATTTAAGATACCAGATGAGCAACTTAAATAATAAGTAAAGATAGGCTGATGAAAATGTTCTTAACACATGAAACAATCAACTGTCATAGAATCTAATTTCTCTGTAGATGTTCAGAAACAGAGAAAACTACTAATAATTTGGAGTTTCTTCATCACCTTGCCTAATAATAAAACTAAAAATCATCCCAGAATATCATACTTAGATTATTATAAGACTTTGTGAGGAATTATTTAAGTAGTCACTTCAAAAGAAAGTAGTAGATATAGATTCTTATATTCACATGACATTTTTGCTTCCAATCTCAGGATAATGTGTCATAGATTCTACAAAAGCAAAGAAGAAGCATGAATTGTGGTGTTCAGAAACAGTTTGACCATTAGTAGGACTCTCTCATGATGACTCAAAACAGTGAGAAATCACAGTAAGGCAATGAAATCATTTTTAGTTAGGTAAGAAATAGCACAAATGTACTTCAAAGATTGTTCAGTGGTTTTATATTTTTCTCAGACTATTACAGCTATGTTGGATTTTTAAAAAGATCCATGATAAGGAAACAAATTAATTTAAGATTTATCAGATCTGTTAAATTCTAAGGAAAGCTAGGATTAAATTGTTGGAAGAAAAAGTGCTCATTGTTTCTTTTATTATATTAAATTAGTTAATTTCCTTTAAAGCTGGGAAAAATTGGCAAAGGTAGTTTGAAACAACAATAACACTAGATTTTTCATTTTAGATAAATGTTCTGTACTAAGCAGAAAATGTTTCCTTTGCCTATTCTGTAGTGAATCACACAGGCCGGTGGTACTGTACAAAAATGTCTCTGGCAGTCAAGCTTCCCATAACATACAGAAAGACTGTAGAATGCATTTGATTCATCCATCTGTTACTCACATACAGCTACTGTAATTTAAAATTCTGTGAACAGTTTTGATTACTTTAGGTGGTTTGGGTTTTACATCATCTGAATGTCAAGTGTGTCACTGTAATGTATTTTCATGCTACATTAGCTAGTGATTTTAGCTAAATAAAGCAAGTTCACAAAGAGCAATTAATTCTCCTTTAAATATCAAGTGACACATGTTGATAGATATTCCTCATTGAGCAAACAACTCCCTTATTTCCATTTTATTACTATGGGGTTGTTTTGTTCAATAGATACACATAAGTAAAAATTTAAGGGCTATTTTAAAGAAAAACCAATCACCAATAAAGTCAAATTCAGCTCAAGCAAGCAAGACATAAGAAAATTTTATCCTAAGAAAAACTACAGAGGACTTGGTGGCAAAATGGCGATGGGGCAGCATGGTCTGTGAAACTCTCTGTGAAAGAGAACACTCATAAAGACCCTAGCTCTCTCCCAAGGGCTGCAGCTCCCATCTTCTGCAGCCTGCTCTTCACAGGAAGCTCAGCCGCCACCATCACCCACCGTTACTACTCAGATATCACAGCAGTCTGGGCTGCTCCCGAAGTCATGGATGCCACTACTGTGGTCATTCCCAGATCATGCCTGAGGTGACCCATGACTTCAGACCATGAAGCCCCCACAAGCAGGATCTTCTGAGATTGCCGCTGCCGGCTGCTACTGCCACTGCCACACCACACCCCTAGCCCAAATACATGTCTGTGGAACTCCCCACATGTATGGGGAAGTTGCCGTGGCAGGTCACTGATCTGTAACCAGCTCACTCCGCTCTGGACTGCAGCCATGGATAGCACCACCTGCTGGGGGTCCAAGGGAGTAAACCTATAACCCCACTGCATGGACAGGCTCCAAGGCAATGGAAAGTGGGTTTCAGACTATCCATACACCTGTTGTTGGATACCAGGATCTGCAGAGAGATTTTGAATCACAGCTCCCCCCTTAATTAAATCCCAAAACTACAAAAAAGACTGCCCTCAACCTACAGTCCAACTCCAGAACTGAACAAAGCAAGAGGAAATACATTAGAAGAATAGGAGACTGAACAAAACAGATGTAAAAGAAACCCCTCCACCCCTGAATAACAGAATTAAAGAAGACGGGGAAGTAGAGGGAAGGGAAAAGTAGGGAGAAAAAATCTGGATAATGAAGAAAAACCAAAAGAAGAGTATAGGGCTCACACAGAACCCTGGGAGATCAGACACTGAGAAAACTGACTTGGGACACAAACAATGAAGAGTCCCCAGAATGACTGGTCACAAGAAACAAACCCAGACATCAAGGCATTAATAGAGAGAATTTTAAAAATTGAGGAGAGACAAAAGGAAAATGGGAAGGAGCTGATGACAGAAATAACAGCAGTAAAGAATACTGTGATGGAAATAAACAACAAATTAATAAGCATGGAAAGCAGAATTAGCCAAGCAGAAGAAAGAATCTCAGAATTTGAAGACCAAAATATAGAACTAACGCAAACCATCAAAAACATAGAAAAGAAGTTTAAAAAGTCACAACAAAAATCTTCAGGAGATGGAATGATTACTTCAAGAGAACCAATCTAAGAGTTATTGACCTTCCTGAGGCAGAGAGTCAGAGGTCACACTGGAACAAACATTTCATGAAATCATTCAAGAAAACTTCCCTCATCTCATCAGTGATGCAAAAATTCAAGCACAAGAGATTCAGAGAGCCCCTGTAAGACAAAAAATGAGAAGACCAACTCCCAGACACATAATAATTTGCCTAAAGAAAGTAGCTATAAAAGAAAAAATCCTAAAGGCAGAAAGAGAAAAGGATCACACTACCTAACAGGGAAGACGAAGTAGAATAGCAGCAGATTTATCTAAAGAAACCCTCCAGGCTAGGAGAGCTCGGAGCCCTATCTTCAAAGTTCTAAAAGAGAAACAATTTCAACAAAGACTAACCTACCCAGCCAAGCTAGGCATCATTAGTGAGGGAGAATTGAAATCGTTTCCAGATATCTAATCCCTAAGAACCTACGCTGCCACCAGACCACCTCTACAAGAAACAGTTAAGAAAGTCCTGAACACAGAATTAAAGGAAAAAAGAAAAACAACAGTCTTCACAAGAGTACAGGCAAAAGATTAAAAACACACATGAACCAACTCCAAAACCAAATAAAGACAACAAACCAACAGGAACAACAACTCTGTAAGAACCTTATGACTGGGATCAACTCTTGCATTTCAATAATTACCTTAAATGGACTAAATGCACCACTGAAAAGACATAGAATGGCAAAATGGATAAAATAACACCAGGCAACAATCTATTGCCTTCAAGAGACTCACCACACTAGAAAGGACACTCACAGATTCAAAGTAGGGAGATGGGAAACAAATTTTCAGGTGAACAGAACACAAAAGAAAGAA
>NW_007247897.1:253091-254424 GCF_000164805.1 Carlito syrichta | reverse complement strand
CTGTGGTCGATCTTAGAATATGTTCCATGTGGTGATGTGTACAATGTGTATTCTGTGGTCTTTGGATGGAGTGTTCTGTAGGTATCAATTAAGTCCATTTGGTCCAAAGTCACATTGAGGTTCCGGATCTCCTTGCTGATTTTTTGTCCTGATGATCTGTCTAGGGTTGTGAGTGGGGTATTAAAGTCCCCAGTTATGATGATGTTAGAGTCAATATCTTTCTTTAGTTTTCCTGGAAGTTGCTTTATGAAAGTTGGCGCACCTATGTTGGGTGCATATATGTTTAGGATAGATATTTCTTGTTGATGGATTGAGCCTTTTATCATTATGTAGTGGCCTTCTGTATCTTTTGTGATTTTTAATAGCTTGAAGGGTATTTTGTCTGAAATTAAGATCGTTACTCCTCCTTTGTTTTGTATTCTGTTCGCCTGAAAGTTTGTTTCCCATCCTCTTACTTTGAGTCTGCGGGTGTCCTTTCTATTGAGGTGAGTCTCTTGAAGGCAATAGATTGTTACCTGATGATATTTTATCCATTTTTCCATTCTATGTCTTTTCAGTGGTGCATTTAGTCCATTCACATTTAGGCTAATAATTGAAATGCAAGAGTTGATCCCTGTCATAAGGTTCTTACAGAGTTGTTCCTGTTTGTTTGTTGTCTTTCTTTGGGTTTTGGCGTTGGTTCATGTGTGTTTTTAATCTTTTGCCTGTACTCTTGTGAAGAATGTTGTTGTTCTTTTTTCTTTTTCTTCTGTTTTCAGTACTTTCTTAAGTGTTTCTTGTAGAGGTGGTTTAGTGGCAGTGTAGGTTCTTAGGGATTGGATATCTGGAAAAGATTTCAATTCTCACTCACTAATGAAGCTTAGTTTGGCTGGGTAGGTTATTCTTGGTTGAAATTGTTTCTCTTTTAGAACTTTGAAGATAGGGCTGCAGGCTCTCCTAGCCTGAAGGGTTTTTGTGGATAAATCTGCTGCTATTCTAATTGGTTTTCCTGGTAGGTAGTCTGGCCTTTTTCTCTTGCTGTCTTTAGGATTTTTTCTTTTATAGCTACTTTGTTTAGGCGAATTATTATGTGTCTGGGAGTTGGTCTTCTCATTTGTTGTCTTGCAGGGGTTCTCTGAATCTCTTGTGTTTGAATTTCTTCATCCTTGATGAAATGAGGGAAGTTTTCTTGAATGATTTCATGAAATGTTTGTTCCAGTGTGGCTTCTGTTTCTCTCTCTGCCTCAGGAAGCCCAGTAACTCTTAGGTTTGGTCTCTTGAAGTGATCATTCATCTCTTGCAGGTTTTGTTCTGTCTTTTTGAGCTTCTTTTCTATGCTTTGACAATTTGGGTT
>NW_007247897.1:252382-253071 GCF_000164805.1 Carlito syrichta | reverse complement strand
CAAGGTACATGGTAGAATTTCGGTCCTTTTAAATTTGCTTATGCTTGATTTATGGCTGAGTATGTGGTCGATCTTAGAATATGTTCCATGTGGTGATGTGTACAATGTGTATTCTGTGGTCTTTGGATGGAGTGTTCTGTAGGTATCAATTAAGTCCATTTGGTCCAAAGTCACATTGAGGTTCCGGATCTCCTTGCTGATTTTTTGTCCTGATGATCTGTCTAGGGTTGTGAGTGGGGTATTAAAGTCCCCAGTTATGATGATGTTAGAGTCAATATCTTTCTTTAGTTTTCCTGGAAGTTGCTTTATGAAAGTTGGCGCACCTATGTTGGGTGCATATATGTTTAGGATAGATATTTCTTGTTGATGGATTGAGCCTTTTATCATTATGTAGTGGCCTTCTGTATCTTTTGTGATTTTTAATAGCTTGAAGGGTATTTTGTCTGAAATTAAGATCGTTACTCCTCCTTTGTTTTGTATTCTGTTCGCCTGAAAGTTTGTTTCCCATCCTCTTACTTTGAGTCTGCGGGTGTCCTTTCTATTGAGGTGAGTCTCTTGAAGGCAATAGATTGTTACCTGATGATATTTTATCCATTTTTCCATTCTATGTCTTTTTCGTGGTGCATTTAGTCCATTCACATTGAGGCTAATAATTGAAATGCAAGAGTGATCCCTGTCATAAGGTTCTT
>NW_007247897.1:216123-252024 GCF_000164805.1 Carlito syrichta | reverse complement strand
AGGGGGGTGGAGAGATAGAGGAGTAAGGGGGGAAACAAACGAGTGTGCCAACAAATAGAGAGAGAGCCCTATACTGAAACAGATAAAAACAATAGACCACAGCTACAGACAAACCAACTCTCATACAAACAAAAATAAAACATATAGTGATGCTAACATACCAGCTATCCAACCACCTTATTAGTGTGCTCTTCCTCTATACAAAGTTATGGTTTACAGAGAGAAGAAAAGAGAAGAAAAGGAAGAGGAAAAAATAAAAAAAGGAACAATACAGTAGGAATAGAATTAAGTCATTAAACTGACAGAATCAATGAAGCACACTCTGAGACATTTCGTTTAAGTCCAATGTCCTTTCAGGTCTGATTTCTAGTTTTCTTTTCAAGCTGGTAAATTAGTTTGCAGTTAGGGTCAGTTGCCCCTGGTCTGCTGTGAAGGACAGTTCAGCTCACCCTCTGTTCACCACTCTGGCCTATGTCTTTATCAAACTTGTTTCTCCCATTTCGGTGTTGTTACCTTGTATCGCCAGCAGGTGGTGCTATCTCAGCTGCTCGCCCTAGAGGGGGTGGGGTCGGACAGGGACGGCAGAGGCTGCAGATGGCAGGATGGCTGCCTGCTTCAGGGCAGAGGGCAGGAGACTTACAGCGGGCAGGACGTCTCGGTCGCAGGAGAGGTGGCAGCGATCCCAGCAGATCTTCCCTGAAGGGGCTTCAAGGACTGAAGTTGTGGATCGCCTCTGGCCTGGGTGATGCGATGTGCTACCGGTGGTGGTGGCGGTGGCTGCAGCAGCTGCGGCTGTGGCGTCTGCGCTGCAGTGGCTGTCCAGACTGCTGCGATGCTCCAGCGGTGGCAACGGCCGAGCTCCATATGAAGAGCAGGCTGCGATGTTGGGGTCTGTAGCCCCTGGGGCGAGAGTCAGAGACCCACTGTATTCTCTTTTGCAGAGGTTTTCACAGACTGGGTTGCCCCATCGCCACCTTGCTGGAAGTCCTATCATGTTACTTTTAATGAAACTGAGTGGGCAGGGAAGATGGTGGCTCCAATGTCCCCCACCCCCACCCCTCCGTCCTTAGTGTTTCTAAACGCAGAGAATGGGCTTCCTGAATCCATCAGGAGCTACAGAGAGAGAACTTGCTGAGAAGACGCTGACGTGAGCACTTGGCCAGGATACTGCAACCCCAGAGTGTATCAGGAGAAAGCTCAAGCCTGCAGCATGCTTGGAAAGTGGGAAGAATGTGGATGGAGTCGTTAGGCCTTAGGGAATGAGAGTGTAAGAAAGGGTATTCTTCACCATTACTTAAGAAGTGACTCCATGCCTGTGATATTGTCGTTAACTCTGCTGGGTTTAACAGCATTTTAATACCCCAGCTGAATGTTGTATATACAAGTATTAATAGAAAAGTCAAGAGCTCACTGCAAGTACAAAAGCATCTTTGGGTAAAAATGACCACGTTTGTACATTTGTTTGCCTCTGACAGTGTGGCTCACCTAGAATCTCAAAACACCATGTGCTAAACTTCAAAGTCTGAGAGTTCTTGACTCCCAAGAGTGTCTCTGTTTGGGTGTTTGAATCCAACAACGTAATTGAGGTCAGCCAGTCCCTATAAGTGGGTCTGAGCTGCAGATCCCAAATTCAAGGTAAGCATATTAGCAGAGCTCAATGTTGTTCAGAAATGAGGATTGTCTATCAGAGAGAGTAGATGTCTTTCAAGCAAATGATATGTTGCTTGAAGGCTTTTCCCCCAACCTATGGGATTTGTGGGAAAGAATTGAAAGCTTTGTATGGGCAAAATTCTTTCCCAATTTTCTGTTGGTGATTTCTCTCTCTCTCTCTCTCTCTCTCTCTCTCTCTCTCAAGTTAAATGAGTAATCTGTAAAGTATTTACAATTACAAATACTGACAGGATTTCTGGAAGTTAGTGTGTGTGTGTGTGTGTGTGTGTGTGTGTGTGTAACAGTTCTCTTGCTCTCTCTCTCTCTTTTAATTCACTGAAATAATAAGAGCCTTTTTAATCTATATGTGTGAACCAGGTAATGTTAGTGAACTTTAAATAGTCACATACTAATATCTTAGTATGTCAAAGCAGTGTCTCATTCTGAACAAGAAGTGTGTGGATCTAGCCTTGTTTTGGGTGTATGTAAGGTATGGTAGATGTAGTTACAAGTGGACAGGGATTTTGCTCCTGATTCAACCTTGGAAGTGCCAAGAAGTGAGCATTTAAAATTTGACTGCATGAGAAATCAGGTAGCCAGGATCAGGGAAAAGCTTTTAAAAATTGTTCTGGGAACTCCTGTGTTGAGTGTTCTTCACAACCTCCTCCAAATAATTTACTCAAGGCTGTGCTGGGTTACCAGCTGGAAATCTAAAGTTGGTGGTGAGTGAAGATCTATTTTATAGCATCCCTTATTTGTTCATCAGATAAACTTTGCAAACCTTGTGGAGTCCCATCCTAGAGAGGTCCCTGTCTCCAATTCTAGGGGGTAGAACGTTAGGAAAGAGGAAAAAGGGTTGTACTGAATTGACTTTTCTATTCATCCTTATAATCTTGCATCTCTCTTAAAAGACTACCTCTTAACAGAAACAAAGTTACTGCATCTAATTCAGGGAAAGAAGAAAATTTGAAGTCCTGATGAATTCTGAGAGCTGTATTGCCAGCACATTGGACCAGGAGAGGTGTCAGAAGCTTCATTCTTAAAGAGCCCTTCTATAGAGAAAGAACTTAATAGAAATGGGGATGAGGCAAGCCAACTCTATGTACTTTTGCCATTCAGTAACTCTACGGGAATGCATTGAATTCTGGTTCTGGAGGTGAGATTTCAGAACTAGAAAATTTTACCATGTGATTCTGCTTTAGCCTCTGCTTTGCGGTAGCTGTTAGACTTTCAGTCCAGTTGCTGAATGAAATCTATGCATTTTCTGTAGTCGTACTTCAACAAAGAGGTTGATTAGAACTCTTACCTCTCAGTCTAGTTTTTTGCTGCCCAGAAGGAAGCTACAGCAACACTTTGGATTTAGTCATGGAAAATGATGTGTTTACCTCAGAACATTTTAAGTTAATGGAAAACCTGGAAAATATCAATTTGGTCATAAGGCAAAGTCCAGAAAGTAGTAAATAATTCTAGCACCTTTCTATGCCCGGGAAACAACACTAGCTCGGTTTTATTTTATTCTTCTATTTTAAATCTATTTTCTGTTTAAATCTCAGGGGCCTCTATTTTCTGCTTTGAAAGTCTCATTAAATCACAGAATCTTAAAGTAGGGTTTAAAAATCACATAAGCACCCATAAGTTCTACTAATTCATACTGTCCTGAGTTGTCTGGATGGACACGTTCACATTCAGAGAAACTTGGTCAATCTGTTGAATCTCTATATGGCAAAAACATTTTGGTCTATCAGTGTCTGCTTGAAGAGATGTATCCGTATGAATTAATACATATTTATTTTATAGTCTTCATTTTATGGTTAGCAGATTAAATGTTTCAGTTATATGCTTTGAAGTGTCTAGGAAGAATAACTCATGCTAAAAATAATACTGCTTAGGGTCCAGGGCTTGGGTAGAGGGAAGAGGTATGTGAGGGTCAGCATGGTGCAACTGTTGCTTCATAAGCCTAGGCACTGGAGTGGCGCTACAGGGGAGCATGCATTTATTCATCCAAAACATATTGAGTCACTGCTCTGTGCCAAGCCCTGTGTGGGACACTATGGATACCATTGTCAATCTGCCCCATGGACTTAACAATTTGTGCATTGCTAGCAATTGCTAGGGATAGCTTACAAGAGCTGTATGGAAGGAAATAGAAAGCCAAATATGGTACTGTTTGGATTGAGACAGGTCCCAGCACAATCTAAGAGGAGTAATCTAATTCTCTATTAAGTGTGGGCTCCAAGGAGTCAGGTTCCCAGGAGGCTATTCGATGTTTTGGTCAAGAAGCCAATGGTAAGTTTTCAAATTGGAAGTCTTTTTTTTTTGAGTTGGAGTCTCACTCTGTCACCCAGACTGGAGTGCAGTGGCCGCTCCTGGCCACCACAGCCTCGACCTGCTGGGCTCCGGTGATCCTTCTGCCTCAGCCTTCCAAGTAGCTGGAACTACAAGTAGCTGGAACTACGCTAACATGCCCAGCTAATTTTTTATTTATTGTAGAGATGTGGTCTCGCCAAGTTGCCCGGGCACGTCTCGAAACCGCGGGCTCAGGCAATCCACTCACCTCAGCCTCCTACAGTGCTGGGATTACAGACTGAGCCACTGAGGAAGTCTGTTCAAGAACAAGTTTTATGTGCTATGTCTAAATGCCATAGCCAAAATTCAGTCAAGCTAGTGAAATAAAAATAGCAAGTGAATTTATGTGACTAGGAGAATAAAAAACATTTTAATCCCATTAGTTGCTTTGTAAAAAGAAAAAAGCAAGCTGGGCTCGGTGGCTCAGCCTGTAATACCGCGCTTTGGGAAGCTGAGGTGAGTGGATTGCCTCCGCCCGCGAGTTCGAGACCCACCTGGGCAACTTGGTGAGACCTCATCTCTACAATAAATCAAAAAATTAGCCGGCGTGGTAGCACATGCCTGTAGTTTCAGCCACTTGGAAGGCTGAGGTGGAAGAATCGCCAGAGCCCAGCAAGTCAAGGCTGCAATGGCCAGGAGCAGCCACTGCACTCCAGTCTGGGTGACAGAGTAAGACTCCAATTCAAAAAAAAAAAAAGAAAAGAAAAAGAAAAAAACAATTTATCTATCAATTTAAAAACAGCTGGCATTATTGAGTGTTTACAATATACTAGGAGCTGCATGAAGTGTTTTGGATACATACTCTAATCTTCAAAATCAGCCCTATAAGCTGCATGCTATTATTATCTCAGTTTTACAATTAGGAAAATAAGGTACAGAAAGCCTAACTAGCTGTTGAATGGGAGAGGAAAGGGCGGATTTGAATGGATTTGGATCATGATCTCGAATGACATAATTTCAAACTCCGTAATCCCAAATATTGAAATCCTGAAAGATTAGAATTCCTAAAGTCTAGATCTCTAAAGTCCAAATCTCCCCAAATCATAATAATAAGACAGTTGCATCATGTTAGGTAGAACTATTACCTTGTTAATGTCTGTATTTGGAAATTAAGTGTGATTTAAAGAGATGGGCATGGATGCTGAGTTGACAAGGGGTGGCTTTGTGAGTTTAATTGTGTCAACTTGACTGGATTAAGGAATCTGTAGAAGCTTGGCGAACCATTATTTTGGGTGTATATATTGAATCATAGAAGGAGTCAAAAAGAGCAACACCATGCAGAAAATGAATGTGAACATATTCTTTGACAGCCATGTCCTGAAAAGAAAAAAAAAAGAAAGCAGCTGTTTGTAACGATACAAGGCTTGAAAATATAGATAATAATCACGAGTGTCAGCCAACTTCTATGAGCCTTCTCTGTGCAATTGTCCAGAATCTATACCAGTAATATACTTTTTTATATGTGAAATATTCTTTTTAGTTTTTTTGTTCTTTTTTCTTTATTTTTTCACTATTTTAAATTGTCAGCATTATTTGTATAATTCACTATGCTGTGTATTTCATCTTTGCATAATTTCCAATACAGGAGGTATAAATTTTGTGGAGACTTTTAGAGAGCTCTAATTCGTTTTATGCACTTTTTGAAATTTGACTCCGTTGAAGTGCATTATCATAATGTTGACTCTGTGTAAGCTGTGTGTGTGTGTGTGTGTTTGTGTAAACATTGAAACTTCCTCAGTAAATGAAGAGATGTCCTTTTTGTACATCTGCATTTGGGAAAGATAAAATTTCTTGAAGTATTGGCTCTTTGGGTGACTCTGTCTGTATGCCCTCGTGGTCCATCTAAGTTTTTGGTTGATCTCATCAAAAGACTTATGTTGTCCATCACAGTATTGAAGATGACTGTGGTTATAAAGCTGGGTGCACAAAATTACCCACTGTAGTGATACGCATTTATACACTTCTCTTTTTGACCTGTTTCTAAATTTGTGAATACAGTTTGTCTGCTCATAACTGTTACACCCACGCAACTGTTATGCCTGTGTATGCTTGCAAAACTTGTATGCTATTATTACTTATTTTTGTGTGTGTAAAGTGGCCTATGAAGTGTTCTCTCATGTTTCTATTTGTTTTTCAAATAAATCCCATTTAAAAACATGTAAATTAATACCTTTTAAAATTCTTTTAATTTTTTTTTCAGAATTATATTTTTGGGACCTTGCTTTTTTGAAATTTCAACATTTGGGATTATGTCTTTCAAGATTATGATCAGTTCCTGATTTGAATCCTAATCTCTGACTTCAAAATTCATGCTCTCGACTGGTCACTGTCACTATTGCTGCTGGTGTTGGACAAGGCTGGAAAGCCAAAATCCACTGCTTATTCAGTGTTCTTTAATCTGTTCAATGGTCCTATTATCTTCACAAGCCAGACATCTGCAAGTCACTTTAAACTTTTTTCTTCCTCTCTTCCCCTTTCCCCTCATCCATCAATCTTTAAGTCTTGATAATTTTAATTCTTAGTATTTCCACTACTTATGCATCATTTTTTAAAACTTGGACAATTATAATCATTACCTAACTAATGTCTCTTTCTCTCTCCCCCAACTGAGTCTTAGGGTGATTGTTCTAACCACAAAGATGCTCATGACACATTTTTGCTTAAAAATCTTTAGTGACTTTCAGACCCAACATCATCAGGACCCTCCAACCATTCTGGTATCTCACCCTGTACTCCAGGAACCTCGAACTAGTTGCTTCTATGTCTCTGCCCATCTTTTTGGTCTAGGACCAAAGTGACGTCCTTATAGTATCTCCAGCAAATAGAGAATGTCTCCTTCTCTGAGAAGCCATCCCTGGCCCTGCCAGACAGAGACAGGCCCTTCTACCTCCAATTGCACCACATCTGTGTCTCTGTGTTAACCTTCCCTCCACTACACAGTGAATGTTTCAAGACAGGAAAACCTGTCAGACAGACACCATTTATCTGCAAGATCAAATACCTCATACCAAAAAGAAACATCTGTAGTAAGCACCTTGCAGTCCCCTAAGTCCTACAGCAGTCATGCTCAGGTTCCTCAGAGGAGAAGCTTTCCATACATGGATCCATGAAGACTTGGACACCTATTCTGCTCAGCTCATGTGTCAAATCTCCTTTAAAAATATATAAATGAAGACCTATTAAAGAAATTTTTTTTCAGAATTATATTTTCAGGATTTTGATCTTTTGAAGTTTCAACATTTGGGATTATGGCATTTGGGACAGCACCACCCCTCTGCATTTTTCTGCTGAAATGTACTAATGTAGGCATCTTACTCAACTCATCAGCTATGCTGTTCTCTAAGCTTGCAGCAGGAAAAGCTTTGTCAGATCTGCTGTTCCTCCTTACTCACTGGGCATAGTTCCTTTGTCCCTGCACATGAAAAGACATCACAGGAATGGGATCTGTTTGTCCCCTTCGCAAAGGATATTTCCTTCTCTACATTTCTTTGTATTTGCATTTTAAAAAATAATTGAAGTGTCTCACTTATAGGTTCTTCTTTGGGTAACTTGAGAAATGGGTCTTATTATGGTAAAAATGATAGATCTCCTCATTTAGAGATTAGTCTCTCTTGGGTCATTGTTCTTGCTCAATGCTGGCGAGTTGTGGCATGTACACAACTCCTCGCTACCCCTGGAAGACATCAAAAACAGATTATTGCATTCTTTGTCACCAAGCCTAGACACAGCTTTAAAATTTTGCTCACCTCAGTACTTCAGGCTGCTACCACCCATCAGTTGGAGTTGATACTTAAGAAGAAAACTATTTACTGTCTTCAATCCAAAGGGTTAATTTGATCAGTGTTCATACGTCAGCACTATAATCTACCTAGTAATTCTTGAAGAAAATGGAACTGTGTTTCCCCAGGGACCATAACAAGACCTTTATTAACTTTTTTTCTTGCTCCCATGAAGCTATTACGTCCTTTACAATGAAAATTTAAGAATCTACAGCAATCCTTCTGAGTATAATGTTAAAAGCAACTTCAAAACTGGACTTATTTGTATGTACAAAGAGCAGGAACCACTGACATTTATGCATGAGTAGAGTGATTCCTGAAATATTCAGTGCACCAGCTGTTTACATTCAGTTGCTGATACATATAATGAGATGTGTAAATGGTGTGAGAAACAGGTAAAAGAAATTGAAAAGCTGTAGGAGTAAGATCACTGGGTTTCTTCTAAAAGCATAACATTTGACATAAGACAAAAATGATGATCAATTGGTCTATGGGACAAGACTGAGAAGTAATCTAGAGACTGAGCTGGGAGTCAGGGAGATTTGGATTTCTGCCTGTTGCCAGCTGTGTGATGCTGGGTAGATTTTTAGCATCTCTGAGCTTTACTCTCTGCATGTGTAAAATGGAGTTAGTTACAATGTCTGGGTGAATATAAAATGAGATAATGTGGTAAAGCTCTTCAAGAGCCTGACATATACGAGTAATCAGCACTTGATCAATGCATCCAGTGAGTGGAGACATTTTATTCCTTAAATTGTAATCAGAAAGGTTGCCCTGGGTTAAGACAATCTCTCACCTCTGACAGGTTTTCCACCAAGAGATCCCTAACTCAACTGCACAGTCAGATTTGACTAGAGGGGAGATCAGCTCTGAAGAGAGTAATCCAAATCTGGTGAGATCTTAAGGACAGTATTGACTACATTTGCTGCAGCTGGTCTACATCTTCCCTAGGACCACCAATGCTTCCTATTGTCCAGCCCAGAAGAGACTGGGGACCACCCAAAAAATCACCCCTGTGGCGAAGAAGGATGTGATCGACAAGATTCAGCTTTGCAATGGCTACAGGAGAATTTGTACACAGACTCAGAGAACGTACCTGCTGCTCTCATGGCATCTGAACCAACATATATTCAAGAGAGAATAAGACAAAAAAGTGCCTCTCCTGGGCCAGCAGAGTCCTGAGTGTCACATTCTTCAGTGTGATGCCAAGGAAAATCTGCATAGCCATTCTTGTTTTATAGGCAGAAAACCCACAGCACCAAGGGATTAGATAATTTGTATTGGAATGAGATTTTACTCACTCCATAGAAAATTGACCTAAAACTTAAACATGGATAAACCACATCCTTTATTAAAACAGTATTTTACAGTCTATACTGAAAGAATACTTAGTGATGGAATTTCCAGATTGACTGTTCATGAGTTCACAGAAAAATTATGCAACTTTCCATTCATTCAGCAAACATTTATTCAGCACATACCAAGTGTTAGGCACTATGATTGATCCTGGAGATACAAGCTCATATGAGACTCTTGCCAGCCCTCAGGGAATACACATGGAAAGAAATAGAATAAAATGATATAGATACTGAAACAGTGACAAAAATCTGTACATGTTAGAATAGGATCCCAAAGAGGAGTTAAGTCCTGAAAGATCACTCTCTGTTTGTTTTGCCCTGGGTAGGCTTGGCAACAGAAAGAATGCTACTGAACACTAAAAGGACTGCTATCCTTGCCAAGTTTTAACCCTCAAATAGGAGAACCCTCAAATAGGAGCTAGAAGTCATGAGTACCTGTGTGCTTAAAATGTTCTCTTTTGTGTCTAGTATCTGAAATGAGATTGCCATCATTTTCCAGATTCTCATAAAATAAGCTTTGTAGTCTCCTACAATTTGGTCTTTAAACATAATTCCTTGCTAAGAGCTATCTTGCCAAGGTAGAGCAAGGGGAGGACCCCAAACTCAACCCAGAGGTCTGAGGGTTGGGAGGAGGGTGGAGTTTCAGGCCATGCCAAAGTTAAACACAACTTTCAACCCACTTAATGCATTCTCTTCCTGAAACATTCCCTTGGGTTGACTTTGGCAACACTACATTTTTCTGGTTTCCTCCTAACCTACCAGCATTCCTCCATAGCCTCCTTTGCTGACTCATTATCCTCTGTCTTTAATGTAGGGGTTTCTCATGCCCTTTTATTGTCTCACTGTAACGCTTTCTCAAAGTCATTTTCTATTCTGCTGTGACTTCTATTTCAATACATGTGTCAGTCTCTTTCACCTGTCTCCAATTTAGATCTTTCCTGTAATATCCAGAAATATTTCTGTATCTATGTCTTTATCTATCTCCAGCTCTAAACTTGATATTGCACTTGGAGGAGTCACAGCTTCTCTGGAAAAATCTACAGAGGACAGAGGATGGAGCACATAGCATTTTCTCTGAATTTGGGAACTATTGTCCTCCTAATTCAGGGACTCTAGACTGACTACACATTTGAAACTTTTGAGGGGTTTTGAAAACATATCTGTGCCTGGGCTCCTGCTGAACCAATTTAATGAGAATCTCTGAAATTAATGTGCATCCAGGTTGAGTCACTGAGCATGTTACTCAAGTTGGAAACTGATGAGTTGTCTTGGTTTCTTCCTTTTCATTGTCTTTGTGTGGTCAACCTCCTGGTGATATTTTAGCTAGCAAATAGTTCTTGATTTTACTTACTGTTTTCCGTCATCAAAGGGACCACCTTAAACTAAGGTACATCTTTTCTATCCTGAAATAATCTTCTAACTGGTCTCATTGCCTCTGTTCTTAGTTCACATCTATACCATTATCCTCGATGAAGTGAGGGCTGTTTAGATATATCTGATCACATCACTCCCTTGCTTAAAATACTGCACTGGCTTTCTGCTTGCTCTTAGAATAAGCCCCGGATACATATGGCCTATAATGATGTGGATATAAGGCTACAGTATTTTTGTTTGGATCTGATGAGCACATTTACCCATCTCTGCTCTGAAAAACACATCTTCCTAACCCCAGTGTACTGAGTGGGCATATGATCACATCTCCCAGGGGCAGGAATCATGATGATGTGAGCCTTCCAGGCTAAGAAGTGTCCTCCCACCTTACAATTTTGGGGACAAGACTAGAAGCAGCCTCGCCTCTGGTTTAATAGCAAAAGAATACACATTTCAAGCTCTTGGCAACCATCCTTCTTTCCTCAGCTCACAGGATCAAACCCAGTACTCCTGGCAATGGAAGAAATCCTCCCTATGATTAATTAATTAATTATTTGAGCAATATTTTGTTTACTATCTCTCTTTTTCTGTTAGTTCCATGAAGTCAACAGCCATACCTACTTTGTTCACTGAAGTATCTTCCCCTCCTGGCACATAGAATGCCATCATCCTTTGATGAGTAAATGAAAGAAAGAAAGAATGAATGCCTAGTCTGGAAATATCTACTGCAGTGAAGGTCGGATCAAGGAGATAGATGCCAAGGGAAGGTTCATGGATCTGTTTTTACCAAATTTCACTGTGTAGACTCAGAAAAAGAGTCTTGAAATGGAGGTTCATATGTTGTGTGACTATCTAGTAACCCACCTAGGAACAATCAGAGGTTTTTGGTGTTTTCTCCTACCAGAAGATGCTCCCCTGACATTTTTAGATTCCTTTTTCCTAATAAGGTAAAATTTACATCCCAAAACACTCCATGTAGTCACTGTGAGCTGCTTTATTGTATAGTCCTACATCAGAATGGAAGGGAAAGTATGCTTTTTAAGTTCCTTAAAGTGCAATTCTATTGAAAATAGTTGTTTAGACACACTCATAAAATAAGCTGCTAAGGAATAATAAGAGATATGATAGCATTATAGAAATAAGTTTTTGTGTTCCATCCAGAAAATATCATGCAATGCAGGGACACATTTATTCCTCAAGAATTAAACAAAGTTTTATACACTCTTCTATAATTTTTGCTTCACAATTTAATTTGTTAGAGTTCTTGATGTTTGAATGTGCCATTTGAGGCAGTAGCTTTGACTTGGAAATATTTTGCAAGCAAACCCTAAAAGTTTTTCTATCTTAATTACAAAGAATATTTGACTCAGATTTACTCCATCTTTGAACTTCACCCGTCTCCAACCTGTACTCACTGGGATAGGGATAAGGGATGAGAGGAAATCAGGGGTGTGTTACAGTCAAGGCTGTGAGAGGGATGGTATGGAAATAAAGTCTCAAATGGCTAGCAAACTACATGGAAAAAAGGTCATGTTCTTATCACTCTTACAAATCTTAGAGGGAGCCACCCATCCTTCCATTAATAACTTATTGTCTGTGAATTTGTTTGCATGACCTCTACTTCAATACTTCAATGTCTCAGATTTACCTCTGAAATGATAATTGTCATTATCATTTGCTTTTTTTTTTTCTGTAGTGAGAGGGTCTTACTCTGTCTCCCAGACTGGAGTGCAGTGGTATGACCATGGCTCACTGTAACTTCAAACTCCTGGGCTCAAGCAATCCTCCCATCTTGGTCTCTCACATCCCTGGGTGTAAGCATGAACCACTGTGCCTGTTCTATCACTTGCTTTTAATTAATAAATAGATGTGTTCACTCAATGAGATACTCATTCTGGTTTCTGTTTTGTTTTTTATTTTAAAAAATCTATGGGATGAAAACCACTGTTTTCAGTTGACTCTTTGATTCTATACCTTATCTGAATTGCCATATAGTATCCACTGGGCAACGGCGAGGAGGTGGGAAGAAGAGGATATTTTCAGCACAGCACGATCTCATGTTCTCCAGATTTCACAGAAAACACTCAGTTCAATTTCTAATAGTTTTTCTAATAGTTTTCTCCGTCATTCATTTATAGAAGTATTTTACTTACTAAACTCCTTCAAAGTAGAGGTTGGAGGAACAGGTAAAATTAGCTTTACAGTCAAACCTGGTCAATTCTAATACACTCTTAAAAATCAGTACTATTTTTCTGATTTCAAAATTAGAATTTATTCATGCAGAACATATCATCTGTATTCAAATAATGCAGAAGTGAAATTTTACAAAGGAACATTCTCCATGACCACGTTTGAAGGTGGGAATGGAATAAAAGCCGGGGATGAAAGTGGTTCATTGCAGATTGTTGAAGCATAGACTTCAAGGCCCCTCACGTTCATGAACCACTTCAAAAGCTCTATGAGAGTCCTAGTAATGTGTCTATATAATCAGTTCTTTTTAAAAAAATAGAATGTGTAAAAGTAAAATAGTTGAACGATGGCTACTTTCTCCTTCCACCCTCACCAGCTCTGGAGTGGCACTGGGTTGCCACAGGCATTTTGGGTAAGGTTTACAGAAAAGTTGAGTTAGGAGTCCATCTGGGTTTAGGTCAGAGGGCATATTTACAATGGTCATATCCATGCAGAACTATTTAGCTTGCTGTTTTGGTGTGGAAATTACTTCTATGCTCCCTCCCCCAGCCATGGCTTCAACCTGCCAAAGTTACGACCCAAAGGTACAGAGCAAGAGCCCACATGTGGACATGTGTATTAGCTACAGCCCCTAGTGCTGAAAGTCTGTGGGTGGCAGAGGAGAAGCACAGGTTGAGCTATAGAAAGCCAGAAGCTAGTCTGAGGAAAACAATTCCAATCGTCAGGTATGTAAAATTGTAAGAGAATCTCTCAATCCTCATCAATACCTCATCAAAACAGAAATTCTCTGTGCCAGGAATATACTTGATAATGTATTTGATACATTTAGAAATATTTTTGCAATCTCTCAATAGGGAATTTTTCGGAATTACTGTGTTTTTCGGACACACGTATGTAGTGATACTACAAACACTTTGTGAAGTTACATGTTTTATACATCTCAAGTCATGGAATTACATGGACATACTGAATAAATATTCACATTTCTTTTTGACTTAAAATAAAATGCTGACAGCAACAGTAGCATAAAACTTAGAATAGTATAACAAGTGCATTGACTAGTTAAGTTTGATTCATTCAAAAAGTATTTAAGATTGGCCTCTGCATAAGAAAACTTGAGACACTATGAAATCTTACAGTTCATATATGAAAAACCTGATAAAAGTTTTCTCAAATTTTACAACATCCTAAGAATGTACACGTGTCACTAGTAATAAATTGTGATGCTAAATGCAACTTTTCTAGACTATCAGTAATTAAAAATAAATTTGATGAATGGTGTTAGAAGAAAGATATATTTTTTCTAACACCATTCTATTCTAAGGACTGATATTACAAAACCAGTGGCATGTGAAAGAATGATAAAAATATATGAGGAGGGAACCCCAAAAATCGGAATTATATTTTTGGAGGGTAACTCCCTGTAGTACACTCAGAATGTGGTCCGCTGAATCAAATGGTTAACCGAGTTTTTATCTGGAAGTTTTGAGAAGATTGTGTCATGATTTGCCAAAGAAATGTTCAGAGTTGTGGCAAACAGGTGACTGTTTCTTCTGCTATGGCAAGACACCTGCCCACACGTGCTGAGTGTTCGACAGTTTTTGACCAAAACCAGCCTGATCCCTGTGCCCCACCCTCCCTATTCACTGGATTCCACCCCAAGCAACTTTTTTTGGCTGTTGTTACTGTCTCTTCAGATAAAAAAAGTCCTCAAAGGGAAACGTTTTGCTGAGGTGGAAGAGGTGAAACAAAAATTGGCAGGCACACTAAAAGGCATCCAAACCAACGAGTTCAAAAACTGTTTTGAACCATGGGAAAAGCATCTCGATAGGTGTATTGCAGCAGATGGAGAGTGGTTTGTAGATGACTGAAGTTTAAACATGCAAGAATAAATACATAATTTTTAATAAATAAATTCCAGTTTTGGGGGGATCCCCTCAAGCCCACGTACAAGAAATGTAGGAAAAAATTCTTCAGAGGTGTGCTAAGACAGTTAATTAAAAATTGCTATTTTTTTTTGTTGATGTTTATGCTTTTGCAGTTTAAAAAAAGTTTGTGACTTGTGCTTTTTCTTGTTCTAAATAAATACTCATTTCACATCTAATTTATTCATATTTCTTGAAATATAAAACTTAGGTCCCACAAGACCTGAATCCAATACTAGTAAAGGACATCGTTTCTATGTTTTTGAAAACATGGTGATTTTTTTACATGTTGACATAGCAGTTTAACATCAAATGGCTTCATCAAACACCCTGCTCTGAACCAGACCCATCCCAGGGGTGAGGCCAGGGCACACAGGATCAAACCTCATGCTTACAAAGTAAGCCTCTGATGTTATCTCCAAGTGAGGTAACTTGCAGTTACCAGGAAAGTAGAAGTGATTCAGCACACACCTTCCTATGAGTGTCCTAGTATCAACCACATGCCCTGGGTGCATTTGAATGGATATTTTTTTAAAAACTTACCTTATGGCTAGCATAGTTATAGCACTTCCCCACCCACCCCCACCCCAATTAGTTTTAAAATTTAAACATTTACAAGAGGCCACAGCTTCTGTAACCTTGCCTTGACCTTGGGAAAGTTCTGCCACTCCTTTGGCCCTGGCCCTTAGACAGATAAAGCTCACTGGGCCTCAAATATTAGTTTTTGTTTCCCTTCTTCATTTACTCTTAAGTCACCTTTATGTCAGGTATGAGGAAATTTTACAAAACAAAATTGTACCTAACACATTCCAATAGTCTTACTAAATGATTGCCTTTATGAAGCTGTCCAGAGTAGCAGAATCCAAGCTGTGGTCTGGGTGCCTAGGAAGTATCTTCACGTCCCATGTGGTTTTCCATTGTTTCACACAGGACCGTGGTCAAACGAAATGACAACAAACTAGAGTGGAAGGCATTCATCCAGAGGAAGGTTTATGCTTGACGGACAGTGATGTACTTCAACTCTAGTCCTTAGCCCGTGAACAGAACAATAGTAAATTATTAAAACCTTCTATGGTGTATAGGGCCCCTTCACATTCATGACTTCCTGAAATCCTTTCAAAAACTAGAAGTGTGGCTATCACTTTTATCTCAATAGTAGGGAGAACAGTATTGTGCAGGGGATTAAGGGACCAATACAGCTTACCTCAGCCGATAGTGGAGACACCAGAACTTGGACCCAGGACTATAAGACTTCTATGACACCTGGATTTTTTTTTTTTTTTGAGTTGGAGTCTCACTCTGTCTCCCAGACTGGAGTGCAGTGGCCGCTCCTGACCACCGCAGCCTCGACCTGTTGGGCTCCAGCAATCCTTCCACCCCAGCCTTTCCAGTAGCCGGAATTACAGGTGCGTGCTACCATGCCCGGTTAATTTTTTGATTTTATTATAGAGGTGAGGTCTTGCCTGCCCAGGCAGGTCTCGAACCCGCGGGCTCAGGCAATCCACTCACCTCAGCCTCCCAAAGGCGCGAGATTACAGGCTGAGCCACCGAGCCGGCTGACACCTGGATTTTTATGGCAATTATATTATTGCTATTCAAGGACAGAACTAATCGTTTTGACAGCCCCTTCCCTTTCCCTTAAACTCTGCTAAGATGAAAGCCACTGCGGGGGGAACTCAGATATATGGTAATAAATAAGAGGTGGTTCTTGGTCTAGAATAATTTACAGCCCAGGGACACATCTAGCCATGTACACGGCTGACCACAATATACGATAGGGGACCTCAAAAAACTTAAATTATTTTTTGGTGGTGTGGGAAGGGGGAGGGCTTGTAGTACATGCTTCCTTCTGCTAAATTAGTGGTCTAGGAACCCATCAACATCAGTGTACCAGGAAGTATTGTAGTGAGAGGCTGAGTTCAACTTCAGTAAATTGTTTTTGGAGATTCTTTTGACACATTTGCCCATTTAGTGATGAGGGATTTATGAGCATACCTGCCCACACTTCACTGTGTGTTAAGCAGTTTTTGGCCCAAAACGGCATGATACCCATGCCCCACCCTCCCTATTCATCTGATCACACCCCAAATGACCTTTTCATTTCCCTGGATAAAAAAAGTCCTCAAAGAGAAACAATTTGCTGATATGGAAGAGATAAAACAAAAAACAGGGGAAGCACTAAAAGGCATCCAAATTGATGAGTTCAAAAACTGTTTTGAGCAGTGGAAAAAGCATCTTGATAGGTGCATTGCCTCAAATGGGGAGCACATTGATGGTGACTGAAGTTTAAACATATAAGAATAAAAACACAGTATTTTATACATAAATTTCTGTTTTGGGGATTCCTCCTGGTACTACACACAGGACTCCAGAAGACACAGATAAAATACAGTGGAGTCAAGGAACAGAAGAAGTGACCGAGTGAAAAATACCTGTAGTCTATCCTAATATCAGCCAACAGGAAACCCCAATGATGTCTAATTCTTTACTTTTGCACTGTTGTAGTTAATACAACCACTTGGAATGACTATATGTTAACTTCTGAGCATCTTAGAGTCACTCTTAAGCTTATAAAGCAAATATATCTGGAGTTTAAGGACTTGAAAGAGATGTACTAAAATTCCACCATGGTACTAGTGTATTTTTTAATTTTTCATCTTAGTTACTTGACTTTTTTTGAACTTACATTGTCTCTTTCATTTTCTCATCTTACTTTTGTATTTTCTGTTGTAATTAAGGCCTTTGTCCTTGAAATCTAAATAAGGCATTTCATGTCATCTAACTAGAGTCATGCCTTGAATCAGACTCCTGGTTGGAATGAATTAACCAAATAAGTGACTCTTGGCTCTTGCTTTCCCTATATTTAATTTCTTTATTTGACTGTGTGGCACCTGGAGAGATACATGGAATTATATAGTGTATTAATTGTTGTTCATCAAGAAAGTTAAAAGCGGATACTACGGAGTCACGTGGAATTTAAAAAATCACCTATGGGGACAGAGACAATTTCTTTGCTTGAGACTATTTAGGGTTTTTTCGTTTTGTATCAAAATATAATTACATGCTTATTTTGTTTTCCCTTTTGTCTGTCTTGATTATGAATGCATTCTAGCATTATGTATTTTGTGTTACTTACCCAACTCTCCTATATTACATGTGAAAATAGGATGTTTGTGGTAATAATAATTTCAGATAGATTTTTCTAAGTTTATCCACTAAGCAACAGATTAAATTAACTGCCTAATTTAAATTTTGAGGCAAAATTCTAGACTTTAATGGCTCCTGGGGAATGTTGTACCAAATATGCCCCACATAAAAATGCTTTATCCCACTCCAGTCTCTTTGCCTCTTTTAAAAATGTAACTTCTAGCCAGGCGTGGTAGTGCGCGCCTGTAGTTCCAGCTACTTGGAAGGCTGAGGTGGAAGGATCGCCAGAGCCCAGCAGGTCGAGGCTGTGGTGGCTGGGAGCGACCACTGCACTCCAGTCTGAGTGACAGAGTGAGACTCCAACTCAAAAAAAAAAAAATGTAGCTTCTTTTTAACTCTCTCTCCTTAACACTTGAGAGCAGGGACACATTTATTTGCTAAGCCCCTCTTCTCATAATTAATTAATTTCTACTTTCCAGAGGGTGGAGGTGCACGGTCCAGTTTTGGTTTCCAGTGATGAACCTCACTCACATTGTTTCTGGCTTTGTTTATTTTACTTATTTATTTTGTCTCCTCTATATCACTAGATCTTCCCGTAGGTTAAGGACCAATCTTCCTTCTCTCACTAACAATTCTCTTCCTACCAATGCACTATACTTCCAAAATCAGTTTACTTTAAGTGTAAATTGATGACAAGGTTGATGGTCCTTATATGTGGTTCTCAATTAGTCAGGAGTTTTTCCCTAAATGATAAAAATTCTGTTTGCAGAAAAAAAAAATCATTGGCTCACATGTCTGAAAGGTCTAGCTGTGGAACTTTTGGCATGACACATTACACATGTAAGTAATGTAGCTAATTTCCTCCATGCTGCAGACCCTGACAAATGTGCCTATTCACTGGCAAATCCAATCCCAGCAGAAAGAGACATTTTCTTCTTGCGATTCCAATGCGGACTCTCTGATCAGCTCTTGACTGAAAAAGTTCAGTTCATTTGTCATGCATGAGCCTATAACTGTCACCAGAGGCATGAAATATGCTATTTGCGAATGCCAAGGTCATGTGTTTTTCCCTGGAGTCTGTGAGTGGACATCAACACTATCAGAAACACAAAGACTTAGGTAGGGGAGAATGGTACCTACATGAAGACCAGGGTCTTAGTATGGAAGAAGGGGGAATAGATGCTGACCAGGCAAACACAACAGGTGTCTATTACAATCTTCTCAAGAATACTGTGGTCCTTTCAGAGCTCCAGTTTCTGTATTTGGATTTTGAGCCCTCACCACCTCTATCAGGAATATTATAAAATATGGCATTTTCACTTCATACTAATAACAGCAAATCGTGACTGCAGAGTAACAGGAGTGGTTTGAGTTTCATCATTTCTAGAAATGTGACAGGAAATAAATGTCTACTATTTCTCTATCCCTCTGGGTACTAACAATAGCTTGTGCAATAAGGAAGGTTCTTGGCAGACCATGTGAAATGTTCTATTGTTGATCCCATATTCCTGAGCCCTGATACCTTTGTGTGCTCTTTGGTCTCAGAACTTGGCCTCATTCCAAGGTGTTCCTGATGCTGTCCTGACCCAACTCTGCCCAGCAGACGGCATGCCGGTACCTCACAGGCTGGATTCTGATCATTTGACTGTGACACAGTTTGTTCCCTTATATGTGTTATGTGACTTACTAGCAGAATTGCTTTGATCAAGATGCCTAACCTCACCAATATGTAGATAAAGTCCTATTAATTTTCTACTTCACACTATCAGACCTGTGATAAATGACCTGTGAGGTGGGAGAAGGAAGATCAGAATTTCCTTGAGTTGTGTTTTAATGAAACATAGCATAAAAGATCACCTTGAATTCTCTCTGCCTTCTAAAAGTTAATATTATGATGTTGGAGGAGGAGGAAAAAATTCAGGTACCAAAAAAATGTGTTTTAGTAGTCTAAATGCTGTTGCTTGGTGAGCATCGATTCTATAAAGGTACCAAACAAGGAAGCCGAAGTTCCAAAATGCTGCATTTGACAGGGAAGATCTATTTTTGACTTCTGATCTAATTTGTGACTTTAGTCAGGTAAATACAGCTGACTTACATCTTTAACATTTTTATGCAGTCAGTCTATTATGCACTGTGGTTTTAGATGTACGCTAATTTATACAGTGGTTTAATCCCAGGTATGCCTTAAGCAGAACAAATATTTTTTCTATATAGTTCTTTGCCTTAATAAATATGTAATATAAATTTAAGCAAACTTCTATTTATAAACTACAAAGAAAAAAATGACCATTTTGTGGAGTTCGTATTTTGCAAACTCAAAGTGAGAATTAAGTTTTAAATTAAAATCCCAACTTCACTACTTCACAGGATGGTTATAAGGGTATTTTGAATTAGTGTGGATGTGACCTAGCACATGGACAGTGATGGGTAAATGGAAGTTATTCTTGGAAGCATATCCTTAGAGCACCTGGACCTCTGACTCTGCCCTAGGTGAATTTTCTTCTGTCATCATATCACCTTTACCTGTTCATGCTTGGTGAATTCTTCACGAGCTTATTATTGTTTTTATTGCATTTATTGAGCACACACTGTAGCTAAGCATCTTAGATTGCTCATCATTTGTTCCTCATGATAAAACTATCGGTAGGTGGTATTTATTGTTTCCATTTGACAGATGAGGACACTGAGGCTTAGAGAGGTTACACAGAAGAAAAGGGACAATTTATCCCAAAGCTGTGAAGACTGGCCTGGAACTTGGATCAGAATGAATCTGACACCCTTGTTCTCATCAAATGAGTGATTTGGGAACTTTAGTGTCCATAAAAATCACCTGCAGTGCATTCAAAGTACAGATTTCTGAAGTTCACCCTCTCAGATGTGATGGCTCTGAAGTAGGTTGGAGGAGGTCTACCTTTAGAACAAGATCTCCAAGAGACTCCTCTCCATGAGTGGTCCTTAAACCACAAGTTTACAGGTGGACCTCAGGTGACTGAACTGCCTTTTAGGGTTTCTTACCTACTCCAGTTTCTCTGGTGGAAGGATGGAATGGCACGGCTACCTGAAGGTCTCTGCCTCTGCCGCACTGCCAGGATCATGGTTGCCCTCTCCTGGCTTCCTACTTTTTCAAACAACTTCTTAATTCTTTGAGCACCCCACTGATCTGATCTTCCTTTGAACCATTAGCACTGACTATGTGTAGAGAGTGCATAAACTAGCTTTGTTCATATCAGTATCTTCTGTGCACTGTGCATATACCAGGAGATCAACAAAATGTTCATGATTGTGTTTATATTGTGTAAAGCTCTATTTAGTCCTCTTCAATTTATATGTTTGGTTTTCCTCAACTAGGTTGTAAGATGCCTGAGGAGAGGGATTGGCCTTCCGTTTCCTCTGTATTACCTAAGAGCTCTCCACATTTTGCAAATGTTCGATAAAGACTTTTGACTTACTCAGATATAATAGAAGATGTGTAGTACCTTTTCTAGACATTCAAAGGTCACCATTATTATTTCATAAATGATGGGATTTGTGTCTCCGGAAATCATTTGAACATTTACATGTTGTTTTCCATCTTAAACATTCAGAGGGGAGGGAACAACAACAATAACAAAAATAAGCCAATTTTAGCCTCAGACGTAAAATATTTCACTACTAATATTTAACTAAGGTAAAATATTCAACATTCTTTGTTTTGCATAAAGAAATGTTTAACCAAGATTCCTTAGGTTGCAGTCAGATGGTCAAACCTTTAAAAACAAATGTGTGCACACAAATAGGCAGGAATGATTTACATCAAAATGCAACTGCTTGTGGGCTGCTTCTACTTCTATTTCTTTATAGAATTTCAAGTTTTTTCTAACATTCAGATCAGCTCAAATAGGCTTTTTGTCCTTTAGCATAAAAGCCATCATCAAAGACAATTGTTGAGATTCATGAAGTTCAGTCAAATAGAGGGGGGATTATACAATAAAATGCCTGACTTTAAGGAGTTTACAATCTAATTGGTGTGACAAATGTGCACAAATAATAGAAAATGAACCATTATTTGTGTGAGGAATTTCCAGAATCTTAAAGATTATCTAGTTCAAATCTCTCACTTCTCAGATAAAGGAGTTGGAAGAAGAGATATTGAGAAATAAAATATTACAAGGTCATAGAGAATGTTAAATGTTAAAGGCATAGCCTGAACTAGATTCTTGATTTTTCCCCCATCTTATTTATGAACTCTTTTTAAGCCACAATAAAACCTAAACTAAAAAAAAAAAAAATTGCATTTTGCCAGAGCGTTGGTAACTTGATGGAGATGACCAAGACTAGAAGACTTGTCAGATCATATCAAGGGGTGAGCATCACGAGACTGCGGCTACTGGCATCAGTATCACCTGAACACTAAATAAAAATGCAGAGTTCTAGACTTGCCCCAGGCCTAGTCGTTTGAATTTGCATTTCAATCTCATTTCCAGGTGAGCCCTATGGGGAGTCAAGTTTGAGTAGCATCTTCTATGTATCAAGCATCTGTGTAAGTGGAGGTCTGTGTCTGGGTTATTTATCCTGTCCCATTGGTGTATTTGTCCACAACTATTTTAATAAATATGTACTGCCTTGTTTTAGTTCTGAGATGTTTACAATACATATTGATATTTTGTAGAGAAAAATCCCCTGATAGCATTCAGGACATGCTACCCCATAATATGTTATGTTTAAGAAATTCTAGAAAATGACAGATACTGGAAGATCACTCTCTGCTTCTCCAATCCTTCTTACCTGAAGCAGGTCTTAAAATATAAGGAAGGTTTATCTTGCCTTTTCCTGATGCAGGTCATAAGACCCTCATGTAAGAGGTACCCTTCTTATACTTGGAGGAAGGGAGGATCCTGTGTCCAAAGACACAGAATGGTTGACAAGAGTCTGAAGAAACAGGTCTTGCCAAGATTTTCTGTTTCCTTCCATCAGCTCATATCCTTTTTGCCTTACCATTTTCTCCATGATTACCCACTCTTTGTCAAACCTAGAATAAAAATAAGCAGATTTAACCACTTCTTTGAGCATTCATGTTCCTATGAAGGCTCTGTGTCACATAAAACTTATTAAGTAGATCTGAATGCTTTTCTCTTTTAATTTGTCATTTGTTATAGAGATATCAGTCATGAATCTAAGATGGGTGAAGAAAAAAATAACGTTTTCTCCCTTGTATTTGACCATGTTGTTCTTCATGTTAAATGGTGCCAAATAGATTAACATGCAATTTTATCCTTTAATGTAAATTTTAGAGTAAGTGTGTTAAGTTGTATGCAGATCCTTAAGGGGGTTTAATTACTGTTTATTGACACAGATATCTTTATATGTCATAACAAGAATTGATGTCTTTATGATAATGTGCTGTCCTCAGTCTCTTTCTTTAATTCGATAACTCGTAGCTCTGTTGGTATCCATCATTGGACTGGATTCATCATCATTTGAATTTATAATATAACTCCAGAAAGATTATTTCCACTTTCTTGGGGGTATTTATAGATCACAGTCCCTATATAGCCCAGATAGTTTAATAGTTGTATTTTTAATGTGCCAAGGAATGCTATAAAGGGTGTGAATGACTCTAGGGACAAGTGGGAAAATATTTAAACTATGGGAGTGGGAAAGACAGTCCAGGTTAGAGTTGCCAGATAAAATATAGGATACTTGATTAAATTTGAACTTGAGATAAACAATCCAATTTTTAAGTATAAGTATGTTTTATGCAACATTTTTTAACTTGTCAGGGTATCAGTAGATCAGCTTAACGAGAAAAGGAGATATTTTTGTGACTCAAACAGGTAGGGTCAGTGGAATGCCAGTCAGGTCATACTGGCTCATGAGAGACCTGATTGTTAAGTCTTCAGGAATTTTGTGAGTCAGTTGTTAAACTATTAGTGGCTCAAAATTGGTCATAGTGGGTACATTTGCACCAGAAAAAAACAGGTGGATACTACAAATTAGGCATCCTTCTTACCCCTTACCCAGTCATTTAACATCTATCAGGACATCAGTGGATAAAGCTAAATTGATCAAATTATGAAAGTCTTGAGTTTCATTCTATGGAATGGACACCTACTGAAGAAGGTTCTGAGAAGGTGGACAACACAGCTAGAGAATTAGATCAGGAAGATTAATCTGATAGCAGTGGGTTTGTGAGATCGATTAGAGTACAAGAGATTGGGTCAGGGAATTGTTATAATAACCCAAGTTTGTGATGAGTAGACTTGAACAAGAGAGATGACAGGAGAGAGTAGAGGAGAAGTTGAATGCTAAGAACATCAGAAAATGAAGAATTTGAATGATTTGTGACTGACTTATTTCCCCCCAATCTCTCCATCTGCAAATGTTTGAGTACAAAGTCTCAAGCCTAAGTAGAGGAAAAATGGTGGTACACTTTGCAGATAAATGATGGTAGTTAGGGATTTCCATTTGGGAATGGATGAGGGTAGTAGAGGCTATAAACAGACTAGCTCTCTGATGGACACTGTGTCAAGAGAGTAGGGCAAAGGAACATAACGAATAAAAACCCCTAGTATATTTTTTTGCTTTTTTCTCAATGCCATGTTTCATTGAAGTATAATTTATACAATAAATGCATAGATTTTAGTTCTGACAGTTTTGAGACATGTCTTAGCCACCACTCCACATCTTAAAGAAGACGTAGAGCATTTCTGAGAGTAAAATGTTTACTCTTGTCTCTTCCCGGTTTCTTCCAGCCCTAGAGATAACCACTGTTCTGATCTCCATTGTTATAGATAAATTGTATCTGTTCTTGAACTTAATTTAAAGGAAATCATAAACTATATTCTTCTTTGTGTCTGGCTTCTTTCATTCAGCATAAAGATTTTGAGATCTACCTATGTTATCATATATATGAGCAATGTTTTTAAACTGATGACCGCAGTTTACTATATAAATATATCACAATTTGTTTATCCATTTTTCCTATAGATGGGTATTTGGGTTGTTTCTATTTGGGGGCTATTATAAATATGAGTGCTATAAAAATTTTCACACAAATATTTTTGTGGACATATGGCTTCATTTCTCTAGAGTATATAACTAGAAATGGAATTATTATGTCATAGGTTAGATATATGCTTATCTTTAAAAGAAACTCCAAACAGTTCTTCAAAGTGATTACCCTGTCACTAGCAGGGTATAAGAGCTATAGTTACTCTATGTTTTTACCGTTTTCCTAATATTTTGTATTCACATTCATGAGAAATATTGGATATTTGTCAGTACATTTTCTTTTCTTTTCCTTTTTTGTGTATGTCCCTGTGAGGTTTTAGTATCAGGGTTATGATGGCCTCATACATTTTTTCTCTATATTCTGAAAGCGTTTGTGTAGAATTGATATTGCTTCTTCCTTAAATTTGTGACAGAACTCATCAGTGAAGCTGTCTGAGCCTTGTGTTCTCTTAATGAGAAAATGTATATTTGTAAATTCAATCTCTGTAATACATATAGGACTATTTAAATACTCTATTTTGGGGAGATCAGTTTTAGTAAGTTTATGTTTCAAGAAATAGGCCAATTTTAATCTAAGAATTTAGGTAAGTTTGTTTTCATCTAAGAATTTTGGAATTTATTTGCATGAAGTTCATTATAATATACTCTTACATTCTTACTGTCTGTGGGATCTCCAGTGATATTCCTACTTTCATTCCAGATATTTGTAATTTTGTTTTCTCTCTGTTTTTGGTATTAATCAGTTTTGTCATAGTTTTATCAATTTCATTAACTTTTGACTGCTGATTTTCTCATTTCTTGATTTTCTATCATATTGCTATCAACTTTTTATTTCATGTATTCTATCTACTCAGCTTAATTTGTTTTTCTTTTTCATCTTTTAAAGATGAAAACAATTTTAAATGATTTATTTAGACCTTTTTTCTTTTCTAATGTAAGCATTTAAAGTTATAAATATTCCTATAATCACTACTTTATCAGTAATCCACACATTTTGAAATATCATGTTTTCCTTTGCATTCAGTTCAAAATATTTTCCAATTTCTCTTGTAATTTTTTCTTTGACCCATGGGTTGTTTAGAAGTGCATAGTTTAATATCTAAATATCTGGAGAATTTTCTAGTTTTTCATCATTGATTTCTAACATGATTCTTCTGTGATCATCAGAAAACATACTCTGTGTAATTCTGTTTCTTTTAAATGTATTGAGATTTGTTTTATGATCCAGCTTATGATCTTGGTAAATGTCCCATATGAACTTGATAAGAATGTGTATTTTGCTATTGTTAGGTGAAGTGTCTAATACAAGTCAGTTAGATCTGGTTGCTTAGTACTGTTGTTCACGTTAGTTATGTTATTACTGACTTTCGTCTTCTTGTTCTATCAACTAAGAGAAGGGTATTAAAACTTCCAACTATTATTGTGAATTTCTCTCTTTCTTTTTGTAGTTCTGTCACTTGGGCTTAATGTATTTCGAGACTCTGCTGTTAGAGACATACACTTTTAGGACTGTTAGCTCTGATTAATGAAGTCACTGTTTTATTATAATTGAATTAGTTTCTTTATTCCTGGGAACAATTCTTATGCTGAATAATATGTTATGTGATGTAAGTATCGATACTCTAACTTTCTATGATTAGTGTTCTTGTGGTATATCTTTTTCATCCCCTTTACTTTTATCCTACCTGCATCATTATTTTTAAAGTGGATTTCTTGTAGACAACATATTGTAAGTTATTTTTTAAAAATCAGGTTGGCCTTTGCACTTTTATTGCTGCCTTCTTAAAAATGAGGGTATTTAGACCATTGACATTTTAAAAACAGTTTTATTTAGATATAAATGGCATACAAGGCAATTTATTCATTTAAAGTGCACAATGCAAAGTGTTCTAGTATATTAGAAGGGCTGTCCAACCATCATCACAGTCTCATTTTGGAAGCACTATACACATTTAGTATAAAGATCAGCATGATTGCATTCCAATCTATCATCCAGCTCTTTATTTCCTTTTAGTCTTATGGGGTTTATTAGTCTTTTCTCTCTTGATTTTAAATTAAGCATTTGTTAGTGTTCCACTTTTATCTTCACTATTGTGTTATTAGTCTACTAAATGATTATCAGACACACTTTTTGTGTTGCAATTTTAATGATTACTCTAAATGCCATATACAGTATGCATCTTTATCTATCACAGTCAATCTTGAAATATTATACCACATTACATATAAGACCCTCATAAAATATACTTTCATATTTACTCTCTTTCTGCTATTGATGTCATATGTCGTATATGTTAAGTATGTGCATACATATGTATATTAAACTCCACATGCCTTTTAAAATTTTTGCTTTTAATAGACAGTTATCTTTCTTCCTTTTTCTTAAGCCCTTTACATCTTTCTATATTTTCCCCATGGTCACAGAATTCTATATCTCTATATCTATCAACTGTATATCTATGTATCTATCTAAAGGAATTTTTGATATTTGTTCAGTTCTGTAGGAAGCTATGTACAATTCAATAAATGTGACTGACACTAATGTCTGTGCATCAGAAAGGCAACTTTCCTCAAACATAAACTTATATGGGTAGGTAACTGAAAAAAACCTAGGTGGTGCTAATTGAATAAATAACAGTTTATTCATAAAATGAGATAAGTGCTATGTGTACTAAATGCATTATCATATACATATGCTATCTGCTACTTTCACACTTGAAACAAAAAATAATTTTGTAAGACACTTTGTGTCAAGTAACAGAACAAGCATAAAGAAAAAGAAAGGAGTACCGGGGACCAGCTCCAGCTGGGTTCAGGGTACCTCAAAGGTGGAGACGGCGTTGGCGATTGGAGGGAAGAAGGAAGAGAGTAAGGGAGAGAGAGAGAAAGAAAGAGACTGGACTCCAGTCTAGTGCAGAAGCGATGTGTGTTATTGGGAATTACAACGGGTCTTTTATACACAAAGTCAGATGTGGAAGGGGCGTCCCCCACCCACCAGAAACCTTAATCCATGAAAACTTAATCAATGATTGCCTTTAAACCCTTTTCAAATGATAATCTTAAAATCCCATAACAAAGGATAACATAATCCATGACTGATATATTCTATAAACCTTTTCCATCCTAAGCTGATTGATTTATGCCAAGTTAAACAATTCTATAGAAGCTTAAGTATTTACTTTACAAATGAAAGTGGCCCATCACAGAATGTTTGGAATGTGGCTCAGTCCAAAGTTCACAGTGGACTACCTGCAAGTAACCCAGCTGCATTCTTTCAACAAAATGGCTGTCTTCTAAAACTATATTCTACAATTTACACCTTCAATAAATCCTAAGATCATAACCCAGAAGCCTGTGACCAATACTAAGACTCTTAGATGTGACCCAAGTTTGAATTATAAGTTGTGTGAAAGCCAAAACTGCAGTTTGCAGAAGAATGGGAGCAATGAGCTTCTAAAGTTAGCTTGTGTTCATCCCGGTCTCAGAGTTTTTATGTTTTGAGCTAACAGGAGCTTAATCTGGTTAGTGCTGCGTAGAAAGGGGGAGGAAATGGGGTCAATAGCTCCCGAACGCATCCTAGTGGTCTCAGGGTCAACGGCCCTTCCTGATCCCTAACGCTCAGTGGGCCTCCGTGGCCGGCTCCCAACATCTCCCCCTTTTTTATTTTTTAGCACGAAACCATGAAACTCCATATTGCTCTTCTTTAGCACTCTGAAGATGACTGGGAGTACACACAGCAACAAAAGAATCACTGCTCCACAAATTCCCACATTGATGAGTATAGACATTAATGATTTTTGATTAGCAAATGATGCCTGAATTTCTTGATGTAATTTAGTAAGGTCTATACTCAGGTCTGAATGGTTTCAAATTCCAAGTTACTTTGTCCCAAGTATGGACAGATTTAAACTCAGAGTGACATTGGAGAACCAATTTCTTTTTTAAGGTCACAAGTTCTTGACCTACTGCTAAAACTCCCTCCTCCAAAGCACTAACCTTACTTTCCACCTTCTGGTCTATGATTTCCTGAATAGCTATGGCAATAGAAACGTTTTTAGACAGCCGATCAGCAAACGTAGTTGTATGAACTTCCCTAGATAATGCTACAGCTCAAAAGTAGCTATTAAAGCTGTAACTCCTAAAATTAAAAGTAACCAAAAATCTTTTCTGTCTTTCTAAAAGAGCATTAGCCTCATATAATATCTATAAACCATATGCATCATACCAACGAGATGACAATTATACAAGAAACATCAAATAAGATGACTGCTCAAGAATAACAAAACCTTCGTAAAAGGCATTAGTTAAACAATTAGTTAAAAATACACCCTGTACAAGACACCTTATAAACATTGCTATGATACTCAATTTTAACAACTTAGTACTTATTTCATACTAAAAACATGTAAGAGAACTGCAAGCATCCCTAATGTGGTACTACTGAATTTGTCCAACAGGCCTAGACAGGCTGACTGGTTGAAGGGCTGCAAAGGCTCTCCACAAATGAGGTTGAATGGCTTGTCTGGTACCCATTCATTGGAGTGCCTTCTAGTTGCAGCAAGCGTAAAGCATTAAAACCCCAGTCACTAATATATAGTCTTTCACCAGGTACAGTATGGTCCACCTTAGAGTTATAAGCACAGTCTCTCCATTTCAGGAAGCCAGTATCTCGCTGGATGAGTGATCAGTCCTTTTCCATATCATTGAAGGGGCAAGCAGGTACGCTGAGAGGTGGTGTCCATTAAACACAATTGAACAGTTAGGGTCACAGCTGTGACTGAGCAAAGACATACTAGGATACAGGCCAACACCCACTTCCTGCATCTCTGCAGTACAGATGGTGAAAGAGTTGCAGATCACCTTGTCCTGGGTTTGGCATCGGATACAGTCACACTTAAAGCAGTATTGGTCCCTCAGCTGCTTCCGGCGCTCCTCACTGGTCATCAGCATATCCAGGTAGCAGATGGTGAGCTCTTCTCCCACCTCGATGTCTCGGACTGCACGCAGTATGTTTATCTTATGTTTTTGGTCCTGCATTCTTTTCTCCTCCCAGTTGTTAAAGACTTTAAAGGTTGTGTCCAATAGTTATAGTTGAGGGGTTTGTGGGCCCTTTTCTAATTTTTGGAGTTTGCGCCAGTGCTGGCTGAGAGATAAAATACACCCAAAAGAACTTGTCCTTCCAGTCTAGTCTGCTTATTAACACCTATTTTGTAGTTAGCTAACAGGATTCATGGAAGAACTTAAGTATTTGTGAGTTCAAGTATTAAGTGTGAATAAAAGGTATAAAAGCTATCATTCAATTTTATTATCCTGGTTCATGACAAGTTTTTGTATTTCTGGATGGTGTATAATCTATTAGGTAAAATATTAAATATATATAAAATAATACTAATTATCCAGCTTGAGAAACAGAACATTAATAATCTGAAAAATTCCACGGCTTCTCAATTTCATCATTCTTCCTGCCCCAGAGATAATCACTAGACTGAATTTTGTCTCTATTATTTGTTTCCTTTTCTTTGTCATTTTATCATATCTGTATATGCATATCTGAAAATATAATATTTAGTTGTTTATGCTGCTGAATGTTATTTATTTATTTTTTACTGAATTTTGTGTTTAAGAGACTAATTACATTTTAGGCATGCAATTATAATTCATTCATTTTCACTGCTGTATAGATTCTTCACTTACAGTTATGACACAGTTTATCCTTCCTTCCATCCATAAGTAGTTAGGAGTGGAATTTCTGTGTTATCAGACATAAACACATTTTAGTCTTTAGGTAATGCTAACTTAGACTCAGAGTGGTTGTATTACAAGTGAATAAAAATTCACTTTGCTCTACAATCTTGCCATTTCTTGGTATTCTCTGACTTTTAGTTCTTTTGTCAAACTGGCGGATATGAAATTGAATCTCTATTTTTCTTTAATCTAACAAATCTTATTAGGTGCCCAATATGTACTAGGGATAGAGGAGTGAATAAAACAAAAAAGACAAATGTGCCACACAAATTCCCAAACTCTTCCCTTCATGGAACTTACATTCCAGTGGGGAATACACCCGTAAAATAAAATAGAAATGAAAGTTATACTGTACTTTGGTAACTGATAAGTGCTAAAGAGAAAATTAAGATGTAGAGTGGGACAGGGTAATGCTGGTGCTGGGGTAGGGCTGAAGTTCACTAGAGTGGCCAGGAAAGCCTCTCCGAGAAGGTGGTTGTTTGAACAAAGTGTTAGGGTACGGACGGACTGGGTGAGGGTGGAGAGGAGCAGGGAGGCGCACAGCACTGCCGGGGCTGGCAAGCCAGAGGTGCACGCTGGCAACCCAGAGATCTGAGTAGATGCAAAGAATTGCAACACACAGAGGTGAGAGAAGAAAAGATTTAAGAAAAGTTCACCCGCCACAGACAGGGAGTGGGCTTGCACTGTAGGTGAGTGTGGCCGTGTAGCCCCCCAGAGTCCTGACTTAAATTCTTTTCTTGGAGATGTTGCATGTGACTGCCGTGACTGCTGTGACTTCCTTGTCGACCACCTGTGGATATCTTGGAGAACCTGTGACACAGAGACCCATTAATGTCCACCCACATTATCACAGCCCCTAGAGAAGGGCGTGACAAGGATTCTATTTCTCCTATACCTTCCCAAAAGACATTTCTTAGAGCTAGTGGAAGTGGGACCTCCCCTTATCTCCTAGGCATTCCCAGTGGGTAGCTTCAGGGGATCCTTGGCTTCCCTGTAGATAGGGCCCAATTTACTGGAAGATAGAATCCTCACCTGCTCTCGCTCTGAGCAGTTTTAGCTTTTGTAATTACAAGTTTCATGACTTTTACAGTCCTTGCCCAATGCATGATGTCTTAGGCCTTGTAATTCCCTTTACTCTAGGCAAGGTTGATTGTCACTATGAGATACTTCTGATACCTGAAAGTCTGTTTCTGAAAAGACAAAGTCGGTAAAGTTAATTATACCTAAGGTGTGCATTTCTCCAAAAGCATAGCTTCTACTTTCTCATCGTTGTGTCAGGGTTTAAGAACAAGATGGAAAATGACTTCCCACTCTCAGTCTGTCCTTTCACACATCAATTTCCATCCTAAATTTTCCCTTCTCACATCCCTTTACAGGATACTGACCATGTGCGCGGACCGGAGAATTGGCAGAGTTTGACGGGAGTTACTCGCCTTTGTTCTTCTTAGCCAGCCTGTTCATCGGGCAAGATGTGCCCGTGCAGGAGAGGCCCAAAATAGCCACCACCACAACAGGCTGTGTAGAGGCAGACAGGATCTCCAAAGCTTCCTGATTAACCCTCAGTTGCTCAACAATGTTCTTAATGAGGCATATGGGAGCTGGCATGTGGATCCTTGGAGTTATGTCTAAGATGTTACTTTGCCTGCTAGGAAAAAGGTAGAATCTGCTGGAATTTCTAGTGTTTGAGCAGAGAAAGTCATTTTGCTTACTAAACCTGGGGATATACTACTCCTTAGCATGATAGTAGTTTTTGAAAAAAAAATATTTTAAATAAAAAGAGATAACAAAGAGGGCTACAGTACAATAGCTCCTAGGCCCTTTGTAGGTCTTCTGTAGACTACCCTGCTGGTTCTTAAATATTTGGAAGGCATAGGGAGACCTATTTCCTGAGTTTAAATGACTGTTCCTTTGAATCTTACTCTTATTTCATTGTTTTTGGGGTTATACTTATGTTTCTCCATTTTTACCTCTGAATTCCTGGATTAATTCATGACATCATTTGTTATATTACATTTGTTACTTTTTAAATTTTTTTTGGAGTCTCATTCTGTCAGCCAGGCTGGAGGACAGTGACACGCTCCCAGCCACCACAGTCTCAACCTACTGGGCTCAAGTGATCCTTGCACCTCAGTCTTCCATGTAGTTGGAACTACAGGCATGCACCACCTCTCCCAGGTAATTTCTTGATTTACTGCAGAGATGAAGACTCGCCAAGTGGCCCAGGCTGGTCTCGAACCCGTGGGCGATGGTCTCAAACACTTGGGCTCAGGCAATCCTCTCATCTCAGCCTCCCAAAGTGCTGGGATTATAGGCGTGAGCCACTGCGCCCAGCTACACTTGTTACTTTTATCTCATATCAATTTGATGTTTTTTTTTTTTAATTAAGTCTATATTTAGTCAAACTGCATCACATCAGATACTGCCAAGGCATTACGTAGCATTATCTTACAAATCACAGTTATCTACTTAGAGATATATTATTAAGTACAAATAGTTAACATGTCCAAGAAAAAGAAACATAACTCCCCGTAAGATCTGTACCCAGAACTTTTTGAGGACTTCAATATTTAAAGGGAAAAGAGCAAGTAGGAGAAGATAAAGGAGGGGAAAGGGCAGGGGGTAGGCAATGCCACAGGTGTTAATATTCTTGTGAGGCTTTGATTAGGCTCTTTTTTCTTTTTTTTTTTTTTTGAGTTGGAGTCTCACTCTGTTGCCCAGACTGGAGTGCAGTGGCCACTCCCGGCCACCGCAGCCTCGACCTGCTGGGCTCCAGTAATTCTTCCGCCTCAGCCTTCCAAGTAGCCGGAATTACAGGCATGCACTACCACACCCGGTTGATTTTTTGATTTATTGTAGAAATGAGGTCTTGCTGCCCAGGCGGGTCTTGAACCCGCGGGCTCAGGCAATCCACTCACCTCAGCCTCCCAAAGGCGCGGGGTTACAGACTGAGCCACCAAGCCCAGCCTGATTAGGCTCTTTAGGCCCAAGGGAATCTACATTTACATGTAAAAAGTGAAAAGTAGAGAAAAGTCAATTATGTATTCACTTTGGGAAGGAAAGAAAGGCAGTTTTGTGTGTGTGTGTGTGTGTGTGTGTGTGTGTGTGTGTGTATGTGGTGTGTATTTGTGTGTGTGTGAATCAGTTTCCAAACTTAATTTTCCTCCCCTTGGCATGGTAAGTTTGGAAACTGATTCACACACAGTTGAAGTTTGGGATCCTGAGACTCTTTTTAAAAATATTTTTTCCACATTTCTCCTCTGTTCTTCAAAATTGTTTAGAAAACACATGGTAGAAGGTAATGAGTCTCTGATCTTGAGTTTGGTCTGATCCCCAGTCAATAGGATGGTTTGTTACTAAAATATAAGGTCCTATATTGCTAGAAAGGATCACACCTAGGAGATCATGTAGTCTTGTGTCCCGTGGAGAAAAATGGAAAAAGGGAGGCAGAAAGAAAACAGGAAAAAAAAAAAAAGAGGGGAAAGTAGAACCAGACCAGACTATAGCAACAAAGGAAAAACAATCCTGGAAAATTGCTTCAGACTATACTACTGAAAAGTCTACACACCAATGTGCAGGTGGTATTATTTCTCCCAAAGTTTAAGTTGTCTACCTTCAGTTTTCAGGGCTTTAAGAAAAATCATGGTTTTAATTTCTACTGATTCCAAGTTTTTTTAAAAAATGGCAGAAGATAAAAAAGAAACAAAAAAATTGAAAATACTTGTTTCAAGACTTGTAGCCAGGAAAGAATTCTGGATTCAGTCTAAATAAATTGCAAACAAATCATGAAAACTGAAAAACAATGAAAAAAGCTAGAATCTAATAACAGGTGCATTACAGTTTCTTTGGAAACATAATTTTTTTCTCTCTCTCTCTACTCCCCCATATTTACCAAGACAAAATCATAATAGGACCAATTTATTTGGAAAATAAGTTTTAATCTTATTATACTTGGCCTGATTATTTGTATTAAGTGCCATAAAAGCTCTTTTAAATTGACTTTGCTGTAATTTTTTTCATAAGAAACCTCAGATTAGACTTTTTAAAAGCCTCTGAAACCCAGCCAAGGATTTATTTGTGCCTGCAAATACCTGTATGATTGAGTAAATTGCTCCCTTCTTAAGGTCTCCAAATTACTTGGGATTCGTGGGCCTGTTGGAAAGTGACTTTTACTTACCACAGGTTAGAAACCCTATAAAGGAACAGACAAGATGTGAGTCCAGTCTTTACCAGGGCTCACATCTCTTTACTGGCTCTATAAAGTCAATCTCAATTCTTCAAAATATTCTGCTCTTATCTGAAAATATTGCATTCCACTCAAAGCCTTGGTAAATAATGAGTGTCTCCAAAGGCATCCCGTTATAAACAAAACAAAAACACAGATTTTTATTGAACGTATGCAAATACAGTAAGTCCCCTACATACAAACAAGTTCTACCCCAAGAGTGCATTCGTAAGTACAATTTGTTCATAAGTACAACAGAGACTAAGGTACCCAATTAACACAATTGGCTATGTAGTACTATACTATAATAGGTTTATAACACTTTTCACACAAATATTATATAAAAAACAAACAGGCCGGACTCGGTGACTCAGCCTGTAATCCCACGCTTTGGGAGGCCGAGGTGAGTGAATTCCGCGGGTTCGAGACCAGCCTGGGAAATTTGGTGAGACCTCATCTCTACAATAAATAAAAAATCAGCTGGGCATGGTAGCACGTGCCTGTAGTTCCAGCTACTCGGAAGGCTGAGGCGGAAGGATCGCCAGAACCCAGCAGGTCAAGGCTGCGGTGGCCGGGAGTGTGCCGCTGCACTCCAGTCTGGGTGACAGAGTGAGACTCCAACTCAAAAAAATAAAAAACAACAAAAATAAAAAACAAACACTACTGTACAGTGAAGTACACAAAAGCATAACCACTTGTAGAGAATTCATGCACATGACAATGTACAACAGATGTGAACTAACTTATGTGACTGAACATGTGAACATGTTCACATCATTGAAAGTTTGCAACTTGAAGGATCATATGTATGGAACTTAATGCAATTACAGTGTCATAAATAAAGAATATTCATAAGTAGTTCTCAAATTCCGAAGTCTGATAGAGAGAGAAACAAATAGGCTTCAAATTTTGCTTGCAAGAGCATACTTAATTGTTAAAGACTGTAAATGCCTCCAAAGAAAAAAAAAATTAGCCGGGCTTGGTGGCTCAGCCTGTAATCTCGCACCTTTGGGAGGCTGAGGTGAGTGGATTGCCTGAGCCCGCAGGTTCGAGACCCACCTGGGCAACTTGGTGAGACCTCATCTCTACAATAAATCAAAAAATCAGCCAGGCGTGGTAGCGCATACCTGTAATTCCAGCTACTTGGAAGGCTGAGGCAGAAGGATCGCCAGAGCCCA
>NW_007247897.1:199340-215875 GCF_000164805.1 Carlito syrichta | reverse complement strand
CAGAGTTGGAGTCTCCCTCTGTCGCCCAGACTGGAGTGCAGTGGCTGCTCCCGGCCACCGCAGCCTCGATCTGCTGGGCTCCGGCCATCTTTCCGCCTCAGCCTTCCAAGTAGCTGGAACTACAGGCACGCGCTACCACACCCAGCTAATTTTTTGATTTATTGTAGAGATGAGGTCTCGCCAAGTTGCCCAGGCAGGTCTCGAACCTGCGGGCTCAGGCAGTTCACTCACCTCAGTCTCCCAAGGCGCAGGATTACAGGCTGAGCCACTGAGCCCGGCAGACTGTAGCTTTTTATAAAGCATTTTTTGAGAAGACTCAAAGTAAAAGGGTAATTCCCTGTGGATGGAAAACGTCTCAGAACAGCCATGGTTAAAAACACAATTGACAAGGAAATTTTGTAATCTCTGTGACATACAACAATTTAACATAATAATCTCCATTATTACTAATTACATATACTAATATCTACCTTAATTATAGGAATCTCATATGATTTTGGAATACATACGAACACATTTATATAAAGAAAACCCAAAGAAGGTTAAACATCTTTTCATAGTTGACAGTGCTTCCTATATGATTTTACCATATCAAATAAGCCTAATATGTCTCTTTTGGACCTCAGGGGACCTAATATCTAAAAAGTGTATTGAGGTGAAAAAGACTGAATTTAAAACTTGAAATTTTGATTTTGAAATTTTAATTTTGGAAACTACTAAAGGTTTAAGACACTTATTAGCACAAAGTAGGATCACAGGCTCCTGTAGAGTAAGTCATTTATTTAGCCAAAAGACAATTCAAAGATTTTAAAAACCTTTACTCTTTGATAGAGAGGAGACTCAGTTTCCCAAAAAATAAGAACCAAAAGACAGCATGAAGCCAAGATCTCAATTCTCTCCCTACTTTTTTGTGGTTTATTCAAAAGGTAAACAAAAATCTTTTGTCTTTTAATCTTACACAAAAATCTTGTCAAAAGAGAAAACCAGATTTCATCTTTGGGTTAGTGTATTATTATTATTTGCATTAATGTATTATTAAAACTAAAGCAAGTTTCCATAAAATATTATTAACAAATCCTTCCAATCTCAATCAGTTTGGCCATAAGGCAAGATATTCACGAATGTTTTATAAACTTTTACAATTCCAACTTTATACATCTATTGAGTGAAAGGACAGACCAAGAGCGGGAAATGCATTTTTTTTTTACCTTGTTCCTAAACCTTAATATAATGATGAGAAAGTAGAAGCTATGTTTTGGAGAAATGCATACTTTAGGTAAAATTAACTTTGCCGACTTTGTCTTTTCAGAAACAGACTTCCTGGTGCCAGATATCAGAGGTATCTCAGAACGGCAATCAAACTTGCCTAGAGTAAAGGGAATTTACAAGGCCTAAGACATCATGCATTGGGCAAGGATTGTAGAAGTCATGAAACTTGTAATTACAGAAGTTATGACTGCTCAGAGGAAGAGCACGTAGGGATTTGATCTTCCAGTAAATTGGGCACTATCTACAGGGAAGTCAAGGATCCCCCAAAGCTACCCACTGGGAATGCATGGGAGATGAAGAGGTGCACCCTCCATTAGCTCTAAGGAATGTCATTCGGGAAGGTGCTGGAGCACTGGAATCCTTGTCATGCCCTTCTCTAGGGGCTATGGTAATCACCTGACAGGAGTACCTACTCTCACCTGCCCTTTCATGCAGACCACAACCCAATCACCTTAATGATCTTCCCCCATCAAATGGAATGTTTAAAAGGACTCAACCACAAGCAACCAGCAGCCATTGTCTTGCTAGATACTGGTGTGGCCATGTGCTCTTTGAGCTATGGTTGTTGCCATGCTTCCTGGCTTTGACCTCCCTCCCCCACCTTGATGAGGTGAATCTTCTCTCTCTTTTCTCTTTCTCTCGCTAATTTACTTTTAAATAATCTTTTCTACTCTCACCTCTCTGTGTGTTGCAATCCTTTGCATTACTCAGATCTCTGGGTTGCCACTGGTGCACACCTCTGGCACACCGGTTCCAGTATTGCTGCGCCTCCCTCTCTCCTATCCATCCACACTCACCCTATCCATGCCCTAATGTTGAGTTTTAGCTATCATTTTACACCTTGAATTAAAAAATTCCTCTAAACTAGAAAAAATTACTTTCTCTTTAACAAAAAACATATTTCCACGATTTCATATAGCCTTTGCCAAAGACACATCCTACTTTCCTTATACATTTTGTATATAGATTTCTTTCTCTTATAGTTAATATATTTACACATAAATACACAAATATTTGTATTTTAAGCATATATATTTATTTAACAATTATTTGTAGTGAAAAACATAAATGGTAAGCAATTTCAGTTATGTACCAAGTACAGAGCTCTGGACAAATACAATGTCTGAAGCTAGGCCTCCTCATAGGCCCTAAAGACTCAAAGACAGGTTTATAAGCTACTTGAACAAGTATCAAACATGTTACAGAAGTGGTTTTGTTTTGAGTTGGAGTCTCACTCTGTCTCCCAGGCTCACGGCCACCCCAGTGTCACCTGCTGGGTACCGGCGATCCTTTCACCTCAGCCTTCCAGGTAGCTGGAACTACAGGCACATGCTACCATGCCTGGCTAAGTTTATATTCATTGTAGAGATGAGTTCTCGCCAAGGTGCCTGGGCTGGTTTCAAACCCACGGGCTCAGGCAATCCACTCATCTTGGCCTCCCAAAATTCTAGGATTATAGGCTGAGCCACTGAGCCCGACCTAAAAGTAGTTTTATGCATCAAAACAGCTAACATGAAAGGCTGAAAGCCAAAATGGAATTTCTCTGGTTACTTTGAGTAGGACTGGTCATATGCTTAGGTCAATGCTGTATACACAGCATAATCATTAAGTAGAAGATCGGACAGTTTTCCTGGCCCCCGGGGTTAAGATTGCCATTTCATCTTTGCCCCCAAGAATTTGTCTTCCTCCTACTGGCCCAGTCTTTCTTAGGTTAACATCTTTGTCCCAATAATTTGTCTTCTAGCACCAGCCCAGCCTTTCTTGTCTATTATTGACCACCTGTGTCTGATTACCCCCTATCTATACAGTTGTCAGACACCAGAAACAGACTGCCCCTCCATCACCATGGCAATAGCCTCTGCTATCTCACCCAAGAATGCTTGCCTGCTGCCCAGAAAAAAAGTCGTATAAACTCCCAGCCCTGAACATTTGGGGCTATGATCCTCTTCTTGGTAGCTGGCCCTACCTCTCTTGGGGAAGTCAATAAACTCTTTCTGATCTACTCTTTGTGAAAATCTTTGCTTTATCCGTGGCACAGGCTCAACTCTTCGACTTAACATAACATAGACTGTATCAGACCTGCCTAATTAAGACCAAATGTCTAAAATAAACTTTGAAGATGATTCCATTTTATTTTACCAGTAATTACTAAAGACCGGGCGTGGTAGCGCACGCCTGTGGTTCCAGCTACTTGGAAGGCTGAGCCCCAATGCTTCAGCTGTCATGAAAGCAGAAAATTTGCCCTTGTTGGAAATGAATAAAAACTCCCCAAGAAGGAATTCTGCAGCAGAAAAAACCTCAAATTTCAGCTAAAAATTTTGGGGAGAAAAGGGAATTTCCAGAGGGAGACACTTCTAGACCTCAGCAAAGCATCTGGTCTGAGTGATAAAGAGCTTCAGCAGGTATCAGGCTTCCTATTAGGAGAGCTGCTACAGGTCAAGGGCCAAACTCTACTCAGAAAATCGCTTTGTGGTTATCAGTATGTAAATCTAACAGTTTCTAAGCTAGCTCTCTATCAAGAGATTTATTTTGCCAAGATTGAGGACACACCTGGGAAAAAAGCAACGCAAGTTACAGTACGATCTGTGACCAGTGTCTTTCTTTTTTTCAAAGAGGGTTTTGAAGCCTTCAATATTTAAAGGGGAAAAAGAAAGCAGGAGCAGAAGAAGGAAGAGATTAGCACCCAGGGAATTTCATTTTATGTATGGAAAGAATGAGGCAGAGAAAAAGTCACTTTTGCATTCATCTCATCTTGTGCTCAGTAACGCTGAATTTTATTACCTAAGATAAAGTCAGCATGTGAAATTATAGCTTTCCAGCCTGGCTCGGTGGCTCAGCCTGTAATCCTGTGCCTTGGGAGGCTGAGGTGAGTGGATTGCCTGAGCCCGAGGGTTCAAGACTCGCCTGGGCAACTTGGTGAGACCTCATCTCTACAATAAATCAAAAAATTAGGCAGGTGTGGTAGCGCGTGCCTTGTAGTTCCAGCTACTTGGAAGGCTGAGGTGGGAGGATCGCCAGAGCCCAGCAGGTCGAGGCTGCGGTGGCCGGTAGTGGCCACTGCACTCTAGTCTGGGCGACAGAGTAAGACTCCAACTCAAAAAAAAAAAAAGAAATTATAGCTGTTTGGGAACAAAAGAAAGGCATGACTCAGTTTTCAGGCTTAACTTTCCTTTTGCAGTAGTGAGTTTGGGGTCCCAGAATTATTTTCTTTCACCAGACCAATACGATTTAAGACAGAGATATTTCTAAAGGAGAAAATCCACCTTCCAAGTACAAGGCTGTTACTAAAAACACATTGCTGTTTTCCTGAAACTTCTCTCTGGGTTTAACTTTTCTTTCTGCCTTTAACAATGTTAGCAAGTTATTTATATTTTAGCTCATTCATTGATCTTTTTCATGAAAATAGCACACTGTTCTTAATACTTTCAGGCTGCATTTTGAATCAGTGTAATTAGATTATCTAAAACAAAGGAAACTTAAGTGACAATTGTGAGCCCCAATAGGTCATAAAATGGCAGAGTTTTAAGACATTTTAACCTCTCAGTTAGTTCTCCACACACCCTTGTATCTCATTCAGCAGGAGGCAGATGTATCCAGTACTTTATGAACTTTGTTGCCTGTCTGGGAATATCACCATTTAGTCTTTCCTGTCTGATATATCACATCTGGTTAAGCTGCATCTTGGATAGAATGTTTCAAAAGCTAACTGAATCTTGAAAATTTCTTTTCATTTTTGCCCCATCTTACCTTGACTACAAAATCAGGAGAAACGATATTTTAGAGCTGTTAACAAAGCTGCTTCAACAAAGGTTGGTAAGAGTTTGAACTTGTCCCTTTGTTTAGTTGTGATGATTTCTGATATTCTTTTTCCTGCCCCTTATTTCCTGCCCTGGAAAGCGGACAATTGGAATATGAATCACAAACCAAAAAGGGGGAAATTTGCCCCCCTTTTTGGAAATAAATAAAAACAACCAAAAAAGAAGTTTTGGAATTTGCTAAACCACTCTAATGAAAACTAAAAGCCATAAAGCAAACGTAGTGACTAGATTGTCTTGTTTCCTTTTGGATAGGCTGAATGCATTTTCTTAATTTCTCAAAAATTACATATTGTCACTAGAGAGGAACTTTGAGATCCTTTGCAACTGTTCAAAGTATAAGACATTTTACCTATCTTGAAATACACTGACATTTATCTCCAGTTTGGAAGTAGGGCAGGGGAAACCTCATTTGATTTTCAAGATCTGGTTGTCTGAAGTATTTAATGCACTCATATAAGACTTAATTTATTGTTTTTACAGTGTGTTCAGTAGCTGAGAACTTTCACAGGCAAGGACAAAGTTTTTGGCACTTAATACACAATAAATGATAACAAGGATGCTATTTACTAAACATTTCCTATGCTTCCTGCACAGAGTTCACTACTTTGTATGGATTACCCTATGAATTAATTACTCCAACAAATATTTTACTCCATTTTACAAGAGCTAGGACACAGAGACATTTAGTAACTTATCTAAAATTACATAGTTACTAATAAATGGATCTTAAAATCAATCCCAAATACTTCATTATAATCCTTCTGTGTTTGCTGAATCATTGTCATAATCATCATCTAGATACTATAGGAGTCCCTAGGGGAGTTCCTAATGAATTCAAACTTCAAAATCAAATAGCTGTAGGATTTGAGTCTCTCTTTTGATGGGTAACTGTAAATAAATGTAGACTGGATCAATTATATACATTATAATCAACAAAGATTTGTTAACCATACTAGATCTGCTGTTAAAAGAATTGCTGAACAATTAGATGCTACTAGTAGGGTGACATGGGAAAAATCCTGTGGCCTTAGACATGATGCTAGCAGAAAAAGAGAGAGTATATGTCTAGGAGGACAATTCTGCACTTTTATTCCAAACAATATAGCCCCTGATGGAACTATTATCAAAGCATTACAAGGATTGAGTACTCTGGCCAATGAATTGACTGGAAACTCTGGTTTCAAAGACGTTTTCAGAGATGGTTAGATAATTGACTTGGAAAATGGAGAGAACAATACTCTCAATCCTGACCTCCATTATACTGGTAATAGGGATACTAGTTTCTCTGGGATGCTGTATTATTCCCTGTGTCAGAGGTTTGAACTAATTGAAACAACTATAACAAAGAAAATGCATATGAGTTATATCTATGTTTGGAAACCAAACTAAATTTTGAAGGAGAAAGTAAAAAATGACTTGATGAATTTGAAACTGATTGAAAGGCCCTGGCCAGCCATGAGGAACCTGCCCCGTCCAAAGGCTAAGCCTAGGCGTGGCCCCCACCTAAAATGGTGCTCCGGCCTAAGAAGGCGCCCGGACACTAACATGGAGGCTCGGACAAGGCTCTTCGGGTTCTTCTTCTACAATAAAGCCCACCATTCCCACGCCCGCGAAAGCCCCTATCAATCCCAAAAATGCCTCACCTGCCAACCAATAGGTAGCCGACAAGTCGCTTTAAATTTCTATAAAACCTGCCACACCCCTGCCGCCATGCTGCAACCTAATTCTCAGGTTCTGTAGCTACTGTGCTCGTTCCATTAAAATCTCTTGGCCTTAACAGGTGTTGAGTCTCACTGTGCACCACTGTCTTTCACTGATCTCATAAGTAAACCTGAACCCCAAAATGAAAATACAATAAAAATTATTTAAAATTACTTAAAAGGAAAAGGATGATATATTTTCACAGTAAGCTATAAGCTGTAACTGTAGGTACCTGTAACTGCTTTTTGCTTGAGTCACTTCCTGCTTCTTGTGGGTTTTTACTTTAGGTGGACTTTTTCATTTAAACTTTAATGAGAACCAATTAGAACAAGATCTTGTAAGCCAATTGGCAAATATTTCCGTCTAGTATTTATAATAAAGCATACAGCTTATCTTTTTCCCATTATTGATTAATAATGACTATGTGTCTCTTATGACCATTACTCAGTATTTTTTTTTTTTTTTGAGTTGGAGTCTCACTCTGTTGCCCAGACTGGAGTGCAGTGGCCGCTCCCTGCCACCAGAGCCTCGACCTGCTGGGCTCCGGTGATCCTTCTGCCTCAACCTTCCAAGTAGCTGGAACTACAGGTGCGCACTACCACGCCCAGCTAATTTTTTGATTTATTGTAGAAATGAGGTCTCGCCAAGTTGCCCAGGTTGGTCTCGAATCTGAGGGCTCAGGCAATCCACTCTCCTCAGCCTCCCAAGGGCGCGGGATTACAGGCTGAGCCCCTGAGTCCGGCTTACTCAGTATCTTTTTAAATCAGTGTTTAGACCCCAAACAGCTGCTGTCACAAACTACTGCTTAGATACATAAATCCTGCCATTCTTCTAAGTTACAATACCTTGAACAATTTGGGGCTGCATACTTTCTAGTTGGTTACAGTTTTTTGTTTATTCCAGGAGTTCTGATTCACAAGACTTGATTAAACATTATATATAAAATTAATATAAAAACATGAAAGAAAGCAGTGGTCATTTAGAGACTAAGAGAAAAGATACATTTCTGGGTTTTAGAAAGCTGCAGCAGGGCTTATTTCTTGTCTAGGTCTAGTGGAGGCTTTTCCAGGGACGTGCAGTTTTTTGAGGGTGTCTCCTGTTTATTGGGGCCTCCATACAGATGCTTGTGTTCCTTTCAGTACAGCAACAGTTACTAGAACCAAGGACATTGAAGGGGGGGAACAAGGAAAAATGTTCACTTTGTAATCAAATGGCTCCTATGTTTAGCCCAACTCAGCTTGTTACAAGTTTCTAAGTCTTTTCTAAATGACGTTTTTAACATAACCAAAATGCCTCTTTTCAGCTTATAGCAAAGTGGCATGTGGTGTAGTTGCTCTTAACTTCACTACTAAAAATAATTTCAGAGCAAGTCCAAAGTGTAGTTTCAAAGTAAAGTTTACTAGAGAAGAATTCACATTTAAGAAAGACTGTGGCGCCTTAAAGAAAAGGATGCATACTTGTCTTTAACAAGAAGACAAGAAACCTTATATTAATATAATTGAAAGGTACCTATAGAAACCTAGAAGAAACTTAGCATATTCTTTAGTCTTTCTGCCTCAGTGTAACCATTAGAAAGCATTCAGACATTCTATTGTAAGACAAACAGCAGCCTATCCTATCCCCCCCAGGTAAATTTCCTTCAGATACAAGATCAGGACAGCCCAAAAGACCACCCCACCTTTGGTCAAGGAATTTGTGAACTGCAAATGTCTAACAAGTCTCTTATAGGGAACTCCCCTCTAGGGTTAACCTAATCAGCCCTCTGTGAACTAGGGACAGATAAACCCCACGTGGCAGCAATCATGTGACTAACCCACCCATCTGTCTGCTGTCCTTCACCTGACATCATCAATACCTGCGCTTTCCTGCCCCTTTGTGGAAGCAGACCACCACCCAATCACACTAATGATCTTCCCCCATCAAGGGGAATGATTAAAAGGACTCAACCACAAGGAACCAGCAGTCATTACCTTGCTAGAGTCTGGTGTGGCCATATGCTCCTTGAGCCATGGCTGTCAACATGCTTCCTGCCTTTGGCCCCCTCCCTCACCTTGGGGAGGTGAATCTTCACTCTTCTTTCTCTTTCTCTCTCTAATGTACTTCTAAATAAACTTTTCTTTCTTAACCTTTTTGTGTGTCGCAATTCTTTGCAATTTACTTGGATCTCTGGGTTCCTAGTGCGCACCCCTGGCTTGCCAGCCCCAGCAGTGCTGCGAGCCTCCCTGTGCCTCTCCACCCTGCGCCTCTCCACCCTCACCCAGTCTGTCTGTACCCTAACAATAATGTTTACAAGAATGATTCAGAAAACGATTCCTTAAGCTTGGAATGGAGGGCCACAAGTATCTGGTCATGAGTTTTGATTACCATCTCTCAATTTTTTAGGGTCACAAAGACTTTCTAAATAATGAAAGTTACTGCCTAATTAGATTTAGACTTTTTAAAAAAAAAATCATGCCTTTGCTCTTTGGGTAATTGTCAATTGTTTCTGTGATTTACTGCACTGGTAATTCTATATTTCAACCCACAATTTGTCAAATCTGACATGCCTGGCTGGTTGGGTGAAGGCCATGACTGATTAACAAAAAAGACTGAAATGCTTAACCATCCTGTTCCTCAAACATCTAAATTAGATAACTATGTCTGCCTCAACTTCCCCCTTTTAGAGATTTTTGATCCCATAATCATATGGGGTGATAAGGGAGGAAGGTCTGTCTTCTGTAGCTTCTGCACAGCTGACAAGTGACATAGGCCTCCCTAGCCAGGGATTGAAAATTTCTCCCTATCTGATCTAAAATGTCCAGAGCGGTCTTAATGGTGGCCTTGATAGAAGGCAACAATTGGAATTTTTGCATGATCATTGTGTCGACATGAAACTGATTCTGGGAGAAACAAATTTAACTAGGAAGTGAAAGGTTCATGGACCAAAAATCAGCAGGAGTATAATGATCACAATTATCACCATAGGGCCAATAAAAGGAATAACCCAAGTGAAATAAGGCATAGAGTTCTTAATGGTGCCCCAAATAGATTCTGTAGTAGGGGCCTCTTTTCCAAAACTATGAAATCACCTAGCCTTATCATAAATATTCTTTAAATCTTCTTTAACTTGTCCAGTGACATTTATATAAGTGTAATAAGTTCCTAGAAGTTTCACATATTAAAAGCTATGTTGGTTACTGAAAAAGAGAAAAATGAAGTCAAAAGCTGAGTAGTAAAGGAAAACAAAAGTTTTCCACCTGTACCAGTTCCATTGAACAGCTGTGTCTCATTTTCAAGTGATTTTGTGGGTAGTTTAGGACTTTATAGATTGCATAGGTAAACATATTTAATGAGACGTTTTTATGGAGATGAAAGAAAAATAACTGCCTAGAATAGTTTATAGTTAACTTTTAGAGTTTTTGTTACATCCTTAGATTGCAGTGGGAATCTGAACAATTTCTTTGGGACTGCAGTTTGAACCAGGAATTAAGTGATCTTTCTGTGAAGATTGTATATTAGTAGACATTCAGAGGTTGTTTTAGTTTACAGAGTTTTAAGAAAAGCAGAGTTTTAATTTCTAGTGATTCCAAGTATGAAAATCTGAAGAAATAATCTAAAATGTTATTTTGGAGAACTGTAGCCAGGTAAGACTTCAGTATACAGTCTAAATTGTAGAAAATAATAAAAACTCAAAATTAATGAGCATGAGAACTTAAAAGCAGGTATACTATAGTTTCATTTGAAACAAAATTTATATATATACATTATATATAGCTTATTTGCATAAAGTGCAGCAAAAATAATTATTTGCCACATAATCTGTTTTTAAATTAGATGAATTTGGAGTCGATCATACTCAGTGATTTATCACAGAAACAAAGAACAGAGTTCAGAGTTCCATATGTTCTTACTCATTAGAGGACCTTGAACAATTATAATGCTATAAGACAATCATTGGCAGTAATGGGAAACTGTTGTTGTTGGTGGCGGGGGCTGTTGAGGGTGGGATAGGCAGTTGAGAGAAACTGCTAGGAAAGAGAGGGGCATACTTCATCATCAGGGGTACCTGCATGATCAATATTTGTATACCTATCCCTGAATTGTATCCCACATCTTTATAATAAAAATTAAAAACAAAAACCAAACCAACCTTTTTTTATAAGGAATCTCAAGTTAAATCCTCTGGAAGCCTCTGAGCTCGGCCAAATATCTATCTGCAAATATCAGTATCAATTCCTCTCTTTGAGGTTCCGTGTAACTTGAGGTTCCTGGCCCTGTTAGGAAGCCAACTTCTTTACCTACAACAGGTCAGAAGCCCTGCAGAATTGAAAGGGTACCATGCCAGCCTTTCCAAGGACTTTCTTATTGGTTCTTTATAGATCTTAATCTTAATTCATCAAAGCAGTCTCCTCCACAATGTCATTCTAGCCAAAGCCTTGGTAAAATAACCAATATCTCAATCATATTCCATTACAAAAGAAATCACATTCCTATTGAACTTATGCAAATAACTATACTGTTATAAATAAATATAAATAGTTTATAATTTCTGGAGAAATCTGGTAGAAAAAAACTGATTTAAATTTTTCTCACAAGAGCATACATTAATTATTTGTCAGAAGCTGTAAATAGATCAAAGAAAAGGGTTTTGTTGACTCAGAAAAAAAGAATCAGAAACACTTCAAACAAAAACGTAATACAATTTATTTATTTTCTATTAACTAAGCTTATGCAATTAACTTTTGTTCTGTTCTATATTGGTTCAACAATCCCAATAAGCATATAAATTCTCTAATAAGAGCTCTGGAAGAATTTTCTTCTAGTTTAAGGGCACAGTCTCCAAAGTTGTTAGAAATTGGCACTGAACAGCACTTGTTAGAGTCCTTTAGCTAATTATAAACTATTTTCAAAAAGAATCAAAGCAAAACAATAAATGTGGATGACAAAAGTCTTAGGACAGTCATTGTCAAAGAAACAATTGACAAGACAATTTGGTTATTCTGAGGTGTATAACAACTTAACATATTAATATTATTTCTGATAGCATATAGTTGGACATAACAGATTATAGGAGCATCACATGGTTTTTGGAATACATATCAATAGCACCCATAAATATAAGCCAAGAAAAGTTAAACACATTTTCATATTTGACAATGCTTCCCGTATGATTTTAGCATATAAAATAAGCCAGATATGTTTCCCTGGATGTTAGGGAAACCTAGTATGGAAAAGTTAATGAGATTAAAAACAACAACAACAACAACTGAATTTGAAACTTAACTTTGGAACATTTGTCAAATATCAAAGGTTTTTAAAAGCATGGTATAGTAACACAGGATTAAAGGTCATTGTGAAATATTCATTTATTCAAAAATGGTAATTCAAAGATTTGAAAAGCAAAAAGATCTTGCTCTCTGATAGAGGAGACTCATTTTTCTTAAACAATAAGAACTAAAAAAGACACCCTAGGACCAAATGAATTTATGTCTTTCCCCTGTTTTTTGTAGTTTACTTAAAATTCAAACAAAAACCTTTAATTATCATTTGAAATTACACAAAAATCTTGTTTAAAGAGAAAACTAAATTCATTTTTGCATGAGTATATTAGTAACATTGAAGCCAATTTAAAAAAAAAAACCTTATAAATAACTCTGTGTAATATTAATTGCTTGAGAACAGGGCAAGGTTTTTATAAATCCTCTTTTAACCCTTTGCAGTTTTTACTAAGAAGCATATTAACATTCTAAGAAAACACTGTTATTTTGACAGTGTCATTTTGGCCCAGCATATGTGTGTGCTTTTGATATTGATGTATAATTCATAAAAATAACTAAATAATACCCTTTAGCAATCTTGATTATAGATAGAATTCCTTTCATAAATACCTTTTTCACAAACTTTATCCTGATTCACACAGACCACCTATGACATACTTGGACTTTCTATTTTGTCCTTTATTTCCAATTTTTTCCCTCAAATAACCAGTCATTTTACTTCAGGACAAAAATTTACTATACAAGATCCCTTTTATAGAAAATTATCATCTTTATAACCTTCCTTACCAAAAGCACATCTTTATATCTGTAACTTCCTTCACATCACTCTCTTCTACTTACTGGTTCTTTTTTAACTTCTTTATAGGTAACTTTTCAAGTTCACAGTTTGAATTAACCTTATAATAATCTCCAATTTGAACAAAATTTTCTTTTTCTAGTTTCAAATGAGTTTAAATGCTTACATTTTATTTTTTAATGATGTTAAGTAGCATTTTATTTTTATTTTATTTTAATTAATTATATTTATTTTTCCTTATTTATTTTATTTATAGTTATTTATTTATTTATTTTATTTATTTTTGAGTTGGAGTCCCACTCCGTCGCCCAGGGTGGAGTGCAGCTCATGGTCACCCCACTGTCAACTTGCTGGGCTCTGGCAATCCTTCTGCCTCAGCCTTCCAAGTAACCAGAACTACAGGTGCACGCTACCACGTCCGGCTAATTTTTTATTTATTGTAGACATGAGGTTTCACCAAGTTGCTCAGGTTGGTCTTGAACCTGCGGGCTCAGTCAATCCTCTCACCTCGGTCTCCCAAAATGCTGGGATACAGGCTAAGCCACCGAGTCGGCCAATGTTTACATTTTAGTTAGAATTGACTGAATTATACAAGGAAAGAAAAATCTCCAAGTATCCTTGAAACAGCGAGTGTTATATCAATACAAGTAGTGTAGTAAACAGCAGTTTTAAAACAGGAAGAAAAGAAAGGGAGAAATAGAAAGCATTAGAAGACTCTGTTTAACCCTATAGTTGTGAGTTAAATGCTTGAACTTTTAATTGTTCTTGCTGTAATTTGTCCATTTGTTTTAAAATGTGTACAAAAACAGGCCTTAATGACTAACCAACTGTGATCTTAGACAATTTAGCTGGGCTTGGTGGCTCAGCCTGTAATCCCGCGCCTTTGGGAGGCTGAGGTGAGTGGATTGCCTGAACCCGTGGATTTGAGGCCCGCCTGGGCAACTTGGCGAGACCTCATCTCTACAATAAATCAAAAATCAGCTGGGCGTGGTAGCGTGCGCCTATAGTTCCAGCTATTTGGAAGGCTGAGGCGGAAGGATTGCCGGAGCCCAGCAGGTCGAGGCTGCGGTGGCCGAGAGTGACTACTGCACTCCAGTCTGGGTGACAGAGTGAGAGACCAACTCAAAAAAGAAAAAAGAAAATCTGGCATGCCTTCTCTGAAACATAAAACTGGCTGTAGTGACTGAGGTGGGCTGTTCTTCCTGCCTTCCCTCTCTTTTAAAGGATTTATTTTCCTTTTAGGGGGCAGGGGAAAAGAAAAGGCAATGAGAGGACCCTTTGAAAAGCACCTCAGAATTAAAATTTCAAATCCCAAACAACTTCCTAGGAAGCAAAACCACCTCAGAATAGACCAGGAACCATTGACCTAAAGTGGAAGTTCTGAGGCTTAGCAGAAACTTATCCGGAAAGCCTGAGATGTGTGAAGTGGGTGGGGCTGCACTGGACCTTTGCTGGTACCTAGCTCTGAGTTCTGGTGACTCCTGTGACATTTCTAAAGTCTTTTGTGTTACTTCATATCAAGGCTAGGTCTCATCACAATAAAATATTAGCACATTCATGACCAGCAAATTTTTTACTTTCCTAATACTGAGAGCAACTGAAAGCCAAAAAAAAAATCTGAAGCTGGTTGTACCAAACTTCTGTCGTTAAGCACAAGTGAAATGTTCTTTTTTAAATTGTTACCTTTTTCACAAAACAACTGAAAGTTGCAGGCATATACAGTATTTGCCTCAGACATCACTCTGACTAACATTCTGTACTTTGTATTTTCATTCTGATTATAAACCCAGAAAGACAGTCTTCCATGATGACGAGTCATGGATTCAACTAAGGAAAGTTCTTGTTCAGGTTTTTATGCAGTGCTGAACTTATTTAAAATATAATTTATTATAGGCTCAACTTTGCATAATTTCCTTAGATTTGACTGCATTTCTGCATTTTGGAAAAATGCAAAAACTGCAAAATTTGTAAGAATCTATTTCATGTCATTGTTTTTGAAAAGAATGGCATCACAATTGATGAACATGCTGACCAATGATAATGCATTGTGATTTTCTTCACTTGTCCTATCGAAATATTTAGTGCTAGAAATTTTGTTATCTTGGAAACTGTAGTATCACTCCACTTTTTTTTATTTCTTTGGACATTTATATCTGTGGTGCATCTGACCACAATACTTGTTAGTTGCAGTTGTGATTATTTCAACAAAATCTTCTCCAATAAATAGTCTGACAACTTCACTTTTACTTTGAAGACCATTTGGAAATACCTTGACACCTGGATTACCAACAAACACTTCTAGGTTTCTTTTTGGATCATATTTTGTCTACTCAATGTCTGATTTGTTCTCACCAGTACTAGGTTCACTGTCATAAATTTTCTGTGTTATATTTCTTCATCTACATTGCATCATCACATCCCTATCTGTATCACTATTCCTAATAAGTTCACTGGATTCATCTTTGACCTTGGAAACCTCATCAGCATATATTTATTCATTTTCCATAATTAAGGTAAATTATTCTAAATGTTGAAGTATAAAAGCCCTGAAATGTCAAAGTACAAGTATATAATATTAATCACAACAAAACCATGACAAATTTGCAATTTTTACCAACTGTGTAAATCAATAACAACATTGCACAGTTTGATATCAGATAATTATCTCAATTAACTTTCTCTCTCCTTGCCTGACTATTCATTTTCAAGCAAAATATTATAACACACACATATGACAATGTTGCGAAATTCAGAAACAGAAGTTGCAAAGACATAAAATTCCAATTACTGACAACCAGGAATGATATAAATTCATGTCAACGGTTGCGAATGAGTTAACCTCTTTTGTTTTAAACTGTCCAATTTGAAATCTTCATTATACCTTTAAATTCTGACCTAATGGAGATTCTGAGGGATTGAGCATTACTCATGTTCTTGTTCATGTTCCTCAAGGAAAAATTCTGAAATGAAAAGACAAGGACCATAATCAGCTATGCCAGGCATCCTTGGGTCTCTGACGCTCCCCTAGGCCAAGCATCCTTGTTCTCCCTTGTGGCTACCTTTGCAGGGTCCACTGTCAGTGCCTTGTGACTTGAGGCTGCAAACTAAAAACTCTTGATTGCTCTTTTCTATTCTTTGCCCTTCAGTAATTCTTTACATGAAGGTGGTCTCACTGGAGGCTTTCCAACAGGGCTATTTAAAATTGCTTTATACATAAACTTCAGACTATTTGGACAGCCAGGTCATTTTTGTATTTAAACAATTTAAGAGAATTAAATGTAGTCAAATGGTTTGTTCCTACCCATATTCATCAATTGACAGGAAGGGTTATGGTAGATCTCCTAGAGATCACTGAACTGTGTTTCAAAGAATTTTAGAGGACACAGAAGAAAGGCTGGCATGATACCCTTGGAGAATGAGTCATAGGTGTGGGCGACCGAATGGGTGTGATAAGTTGCCATGAACCACTACACTTTCACAAGTATCATCCAGTGTCTAGAACTTCATCTGTCCAGCAAAAGAAGTTAGCCTGATGTAATAAGATGACTGGATTCCTTTACCAAAGAAACCTCTCCTTAAACCACTCGTAGTAAACAGCGATGTCATCCAGCAATAGTTTTGGGGTTTTTTTGGTTTGTTTTTTTTTGAGTTGGAGTCTCACTCTGTCGCCCAGACCGGAGTGCAGTGGCCGCT